>NC_081185.1:77072434-77172820 GCF_029867415.1 Vicia villosa | reverse complement strand
CTAAAACAAATAGGCTTTTATATAGGCTAATAGGCTAATCAAACCTTCAAAAAGGCCAGGCTCAGGCCTAAAAAATAAGCCTATGACAGGCTACAGGCTAGGCTTAGGCTTCAATTTTTTTGACAGGTCAGGCTTAGGCTTGGCAAAGCCTAGCTCGGTCCAGCCTATTTCTACCCCTATTTGTGAGAAAAGTTCTTTTGTGTGTGAGGATATATTTTGTAATTCTAGAAAGGGTGGAATTGTAAAATTTATCAAGGAAATCTTTTGTCACTATAACAAATAATACATTTTATGATAGAATATTTCACTTCACCCAACAAAAATCTAAAATAGACGCGTCACATTTTAATTTATTTTTTAAAAAATACTACATAGAGGTTTGCTGGAAATCGAGGGGAAAAGTATTTAGAGGACGCGTCTTCGAATCCCATCAACTACATTTTATCACCTTTTAAATTTTTTTATGATCTATTACCTCGATTTGCTAAAAACTGAGATATAATGTATTTAGAGGACACGTCTTCGAATCCCAACAACTACACTTTATCACCTTTTAATTCTTAAAAATATTTAACAGGTCTTCACCCCTCGGTTTTTGTTAAAACCGAGGTAAAAAGTAGCACAGTTTTAAAAATCCAAAAAATGCAGTTATTGGGGATCGACTCCATGAACAATATCACCTTTAAATTTTTTTTTTAAATTCTTTTTAGGGTTAAATATACAAACTCTCATGTAATGTTAGAGAGTTTTGTTTTTAGCCCCTGATAAAGTTTTTTTTTTTAAACTCCCCCTCGCAACTTTCAGATTCCTTCAAATACCCCCTGATTGCCACATTGCAGAAAAGATTCTATTTAGTTGCGTACGTAATAGTCCACATGGTATTTTTTTATCTTTTAATTATTTTTTTATGCCACATATATTTTCTTTATTTTTATTTTTATTTTTAATTTTTTTACTTATTTATATTATTTCTTTTTGTTTTCTTAAATTATTTTAATTATTTTTTTTAAATTATAAAAACATTACATTTGGGCCAATACCAATTTTTGTTACAAGAGTAGTCCATTTTACAAAGCATGTTTTCTGTTCATAAATCCATATGTGTGGGTGGCTTATAAACACTAAAGTTTTCTCTAAAACATTCGATGTGGGACTCAATTTCTACCAAAAACTACAGTTTTTTCTTCTCACATGCTTTCTAAATTTCTCTCTGCTACTTCATAATCCAATTCAGTCCAACATGGTCAACCCAACCAATGAACAAAATGCAGAGCTAAAAACATGAAAGCAGATTCAAAATGCAGAGCTTTTTTCTCCAATGACAAAGATCGTTGGCACATTGGGTCTTAGATCTCGATTTGTTGAGACTATTTTTTTCTGTCTTAAAGCTGGCATGTCTGGTGTGTTTTATGTTTTACCCTTTCTTAAATTGTGTTATGGATTTCATGTGTTTTGTTGTTGTTGTATACAGTGGCTCGTTTGGAGAATTTTAAGACTACTATTAAGAGTACTAAGAAGCTCTGTGTTGTGAGTTTGCTTTTGTTTATGTATTTTTTACTTTTTTTTAGTTTCATATAGGTTTTATATTGAGGATAAGTGATGGTAAAGGTGCGGAAAGTTTGTGACTCAAATTGCGTTCAACAGGTTATGCTCGATACGGTGGGTGCGGAGATGCAGGTTGTTAACAAAAGTGAGACAAATGTTCAAGGTTCTTTGAAATATGTTGGTACTGAACTTTATGTTCTTGATGTGATTTAAGATTCTTTGGTGAATTTTTAGATAGATACAGGAACACATAAAACACAAGAAAAAATTGGAAGTGAAAGAATTGTAGTACATAAAGACAAGTGAGACTTGAGTGTGATACTGCAAAGCTGAAAAAGACAAGTCTCACATCGAAAACATTACTCCAACTAAAAGAGTTTATATAACTCTTTTACACTATGCATTTCAAAATATGATTTAATGGACTACAAAAAAAGACATTGGGCATTAAGCCTTAAGGTACTGTTTTAATCATTAATTTATAAATATTAATAAAAAAGTAAATAAAAACAAATAAATAAATTAAAAATAATAATTAAAATTAGCAAAAAAATAAATACAATTCCAAGTGTATTTAAAAAATAAATTAAAAAAAGGGTTTAATATACTTCACCCCCTACCAATATAGCGAGATTCGGTTTGCCCCCCCTGAATGATTTTTTTTTACCAAACACCCCTTATAAAACCCAAAACATGGATTTACCACTCCTTGTTACCACACTAGCTGACTGGGCAATGCTGCATTGGACACGGTGGCGCTGACTGGATCCACCTCATAAAATTAGGGTTCATCTTTCCCTCTTTCTCCACATTGAATCAGTCATCTTCATTCTCCATCTTCGTCCCTCTCTTTCTCCGCGTCCATCTGTTATACCCCAAAATTTGCCCGCATCTTTTTTCAAGAAAACTCCAATCTGAAAATTAAGAGTCTCATATAATCATGGATTTTTATTTCAACAAATATCCTGACATATGAAATACTTAGTTTTTAGAATTTTTCTTATACAGTAATTTGGCTTGCAGTTGAATTTATTCTTACGCAAACGCCAAAATGCTGTTTATTAATTCACACATGCTATTTATTTATTTACAGATAAATAGTACTGACACAATTGGTACAGAGTTAAATCTTTTTGCAGGCGCAGAATCAGGAAACTCAGACTGTACTGGTAACAGTAAATATTAGTTATTTATTATGTCTATGTTTTTTTTTTCCCTAACAAGTCATGTAAATAAACTTTCATTTTTCACATAAAACAAAAACAAAAAACAACAAAAAAGAAAATTAACTTTGACTGTTGATTTTTCACTCTAACTGCTACGTCAATACCTGAACAGTCAGTCGACAGCCAAACTGCTGGCAGTACAATTCTCAGTGTTTTGTACCATCAATCAAATCAATCTTTCACAATTCAAAATTCCAAGATCTTTGTGCTAGAAGTCTTCTGAATATCACGCGATTAGCAGAGACTCAACACTGCACAAAAATCAGGTACGCTTAACTGTCTCCTACACAAACAGTCCCTAATCAGGGTTTTTCTTGTTTTACAGGAGCAACAAGTTTTTGAGAGCTCAAATGGATTTCATACACATCCATATATCTCAAAGTACCATCATACAAATTTTCAAACTTCAATTCACTCAGACGCACCGTCAGCAGCTCAAACAGTCAACAGACGACCCGTTTGACCAAAAAAGTCAACAGACAGTCAAAAATGAATTTTTTTGTCAAAGTCCATATTTTGTCAAAGGATTCATCATTTGATCATTGGATGATCATAATTCATCAAGGAAAGATCAAAAATCAACAAAACCCTAAGATTCAAAATTAGGGTTTTTGCCTGAAAAGTCAACTCAACTTTGACTGATCATAACTCTCTCATCCTTCATCCAAAAAATTCAAACCAAAGCTTGTTTTGAAGGAAATTCAATTATCTTTCAAATGCCATTGATCCCATGGTCATTGGATTCACCATTTGAAAAATATGACCAAAGACATTACAGGTCATTTTCAAAGTCAACAAAAAGACACTTTTTTCAAAAGGACACACAAGGAGCTTCAAAAATCATTTTGACATGAGACCAAAGACATTGGTTAGAGGACTCTTTGAGGTTTCCAAAAAGTGCAAGATCTCCTTCATATGACAAAAATTGAGGGATTTACACCTTGTTGAAGTTGGCTAAATTTTGGGAAAATGCATGAAACCAACATTGTTCAAAATTGCATTTTTTCCAAAAGGGGCCAAGTTTTCAGCATTCAAACATCATTTCCATGTTACCATGGGCCTCCCACGACCAAGACTAAGCCCATACCTTTTTTATCCATTTTTTGCATGATTTTATCTTACTTTAAGATTAAAATTAAAAGGAAAATGCATGGATAATGGTAGCTTAACTTCCAAGCATGACTCACCCCTAAGAAATCTTCATCTTCTGCAGAGAATTGAAGGGCAAGGCAGGTGCATTGAAGGAGGGCAAGACTTGGTCAAGTTTTCAAAGGTTTTTAATATTAAAAAACCAAAGTTTCAACAAAGGCAACTAGCTGCAATGTTAGCTTCAATTCTAAGCACACATAGCTTATAAATAAGCTATCTTAGTTCAGTAACAAGAGAGACACGAATTCAGAGCTATGCTTATGCTTGTACCATGCTTGTAACACTTTAAAAATTTCAAGGAAATTCAAAATTCGAATTCTGAGTTTAATCCATTTCAATACAAACTAAACACTTAAACACTTTCCTCAAGCATTACTGAACATATCTCAATCATTTCCAAGTCTTGAAACCTCATAAATCGAGCTACCTAGGCCACGGTTTGTTCAAACTAAAATCAACTTATATCTCATCATTCACGCACATTTAACAAGATGTAGATGCATAATTGTGTTTGGTTTGAAGCTCTGGTCGTTTCTGGAGCTTCAATTGGACTTTAATGGTTGTTTGTGTCATATACCATTTTAGGGTTTGCTTAGTTCAAAATTAGGGTTTTTCATTAGGGCCAAAATTAAGCAAAATTAAGGACATGGTTACATTCAGTGGAACAAGACGAATTCAATGGTGCCATCGCGCCTGATTTTTATGCTTGTTTACCCCTATTCGTTATTTTGCAGATTTAGGGTTCACTTACAATAGCGCTTTTTTACAAAAGCGCTGTTAAAAGCCTTGTCTGAAGGTTGAAGACGAAGACGTGTCTTCCTCCCATTGGTTCAGCAGCGCGCGTACTTTTTTAAACTTTACACTAATCAAGTGCTTTGCAGGTGTAGCTTTTACCACGTGCCTCAATTTCTGGACCATCTGATCTCATTTAATGAGTCATCCAACGTTTCAGATCATGCATGCACACCATACTCCCTCAATCCAACCACACAGGATCAGTATCCTTTTATTTTCTATTTTATTTTCTATTTTATTTTAATTTCTTTGTTAAATTAATTAAAAATAGTTTTAAAAATCCAAAAAATACACAAAAAATATTTTTAGACTTCTAAAATAATATATTATTTTCTGAAATAAAAATATTTTATTTTCTTTTGTGGTTGTTTGTCGTCACAATTTTGGTCCGTTCGCTTAAGAAATATTTTAGGTGATTTTCCAAATTTGAGTGTTTCAACCTGCGAATGTATGGTAATGATATTTTTGAAGTTGTATCATTCAAGGTACTCATTTATCGCTTTCTATAGCATAACATGTTTAGGAAACTTTTCATTTGTATAATTACCATATCTTTCATTCTTTTGCATTACCTGCTTAATGATTGAATCACTTTAGTTTCCCAACCCCAAATGTGAGGTAGCTTTCCATTGTTCATATATGTTGGAGGCCATAATCTTTGTTTTAACCAGATTTTATTATGTTTAATCTATTAGTTGTGTTGTGTTGATTGTATGAAAGCATGAAAAAGATCAAGACATTTTGTTTCATTTTAAGCACAACTACCGTAGCCAAATAGTCATTTCACCTTGTGAGTGTGTGAGCATTTGTTAACCCTCTTTGAGCTTTTATTAATATCCATGTTTCATTAGAACATGATGCTTGTCTATGAGTATTTAGGTCTCCTTTTTTGTATGGACGTTGGTTTTTCTTGTTTTCTTGAACCCTTAACCATGATTTTTGGTTTGAATTAATACTACTAATAGTAAATTTCCTTCATGGGTTGGTAGCCCCCAGATTAGATGTTGTTGCACTGAACTGGGTTAACAATTCTCTTTGTTGTTTATCATTCTACAATTTTACTAAAGTATCAATTTCAGTCTGATGAGTCTGGTCTATTTCCAGATTCGTAACATCTTTCTTGACATCATGTGAGATAATTGTGTTAGCATGTGTTGTTCTTGTACCAGAAATTTCACTTCTAATGTTCATTATTTGGATTAATAGTAAATCTACTCATGTTACTAACTACAAATGATATATCGGGTCTGGTACATTGCATTCAATACATTAGGCACCCTATTGCACTTGCACATTCCAATTGGGCCACTTCTCTTCCAATGTTCTTTTGAGGTTTGACGACATGATCAAATGGAGTGGTTACTTCTTTAAAGTTTAGGTGTTTGAACTTATCAAGAATTTTTTCAATGTAATGTGTTTGAATAAGTTCATAACTCCTACTATTTCGCTTTACTTTTATCCCTAAAATAGTATCTACAAGTCCAAGATCTTTCATCTTGAAAGTGGAAGTTAGAAACCTTTTGGTTATTGGTTATGTTTTAAGCCATATAAAGATTTGACAAGCTTACACGCCTTTTGTTCATTTCCAGGAAGCACCTAGTCTTCTCGTTGTTCCATGTAGATTTCCTCACCGGGGTCTCCATTTAGGAATGATGTTTTAACATCCATTTGATGAACTATAAGGTAATTCAAAGAGACTAAGGAAAACAACAATCTAATTTTGATTGTCCTTGCCACTGGTGCATAAGGTACCCTCACTATGATACTTCCTTTTAAACACTCACTTGCATTCAACGGGCCTTGACCCCTTTGGCAAATCAACAAGTTCCCAAGTGTGGTTTGACATAATTGAATCCATTTCATCTTGGATAGTGTCATTCCAAAAGGAAGACTCCCTTGAAGCTACTGCTCTTATAGGTTTTAGAACCATCCTCTACTTGAAAAATAATAGGAATGCTTCGAAACAAAATTCTTACAATTTCCTTCAACTAGATAAAAAGAAATAACTTGACAATAAATTTTGTCTGGTCCTAGATTCTTTATTTTCTGGACTCTCTTGCTTATCCTAGGCTAGGGTTGTGATTCAATGATCCGAGTAGTGCTTTCAGGTTGTATTTCTACAACCCGAGAGGAATCTTCTTCACAAGATTCTTTATTGGAGGTCGACTCAGATTCTTTATCCTTAGTGATAATATTCTCAAAGAATTCTACATCCCGAGATTCTACAATCACATTAGACTCTAAGTTTAGAAGTCTATATGATTTACTATTTTTTTCATACCCTACAAAAGCACATTTTATCCCTCGAAGACCCAACTTGGTTCTTTTAGGGTCCATGATTTTGTAGTAGGCTACACACCCTTACCCTTTAAAGTAACTGATATTTGGTGTTTTACCTTTCCATACCTCATATGGAGATATACCAGTTTTCCTTAAAGGGTTTCTATTATATATGTGGCAAGCGGATAGTAAGGCCTCACCCCACAAATTAAGTGGTAGTTTATATTCTATCAACATGGAATTCACCATCTCTTGATATGATAGATTCTTTCTTTCGGCCAGGCATTTTGTTATGGTGTGCGAGATGAAGAGCATTTATGTATTATTTCATGTCTTCACAAAATGCATCAAATTAAGTAGAAAAGTATTTACTGCCGCTATCACTCTTAATGACTTTTATACTTCTACTTAATTGATTTTCCACTTATGCTTTATAAACATTAAAGGAATTAAAAGCATCATCTTTATGCTTTAATAGATAAACACATGTGTATCTAGAAGAATCGTCGATGAATGTAATCAAGTATCTATTTCTCCTACAAGTTAACATGCCATTAAATTCGCACAAATTTGAATATACAAGATCAAGTAGATTTGTATTTATTTCAGAACTTTTGAAAGGTTTCTTAATCATCTTTGATTTAACACATAATTCACATTTTTGAAAATCATTTATATTACATGATATCAATTCAGATTTAATTAGTCTCTTCATGTAACTAATGCCAGCATGTGCTAATCTATTGTGTCATAAGGAAGAGTGTCTGGAATAATGAACAAGATGTACGAATTGAATGAATTATTTTTGAATTCTGAATAATGTATTTATAGGCCATGCATGTGTTGTTTCACAGGTTTGTAACTCTTGATGAAACAACACCTTTTCAGCATAAGATTACAATGGTTCATGAAGTATTGTATATTTTGAATTTGAAATTCAAACTTTTAGTAGCTTGAAACAAATTTAACGGCAATTTCCACTAGTGGATGTTTAGTGCAAAACTGGACCAAAATTTCCTACTGACATATTAAAGACAAATTCCCCTAATGGACGGTTAGTGCAAAAACTGACCAAAATTCCTTTAGACAAATTTAAAGGCAATTTCCACTTTGTCTATATGGAGCACTTTATTATCCTTTTTAACTTTGTCATATTTGAACACAGCATGAGCATTGATTTTCATTAATTTCCGACAGAAACCTCATTTCCCCATTTGGGTAATAAGTAATAACCATTGAAAGCCAAGAACACATGTTCTTATTGCCAATCATCTCAGCTAACTAAGGTTCTCCTCTCCTTTGGGACACCACAAAAATCAATAACAACGCATAATACTATGGTGAAGACAAGATAATATGGACTCTGGTGGTCTTAAATCATAAAGGCAAAGTCAACTTCTCTGCTACAAAACTAGAATATATTGCAGTTTCACCCTACTTGACGTTGAAGTTGTTTTAGTAAATTGAAGCTAGTTGAACTTGATTATGTAATTCTAGATTAGATTGTATGGATTTGTTGTAGCTAGGTTATAGAATTTGACTAAAACACACCAAAACAGTTCTATTGAAATATAATTTTACAACAAGAGACATTGATTCCTAATAGAAAAATTAAACTAAAAATTATATAAACCTCTAAGCCCATTTGGCTATAAGAGACATAGCACCAGCTCCTAATAGAAGCGATACATTGCACCCTAATCGAAGTTTACCACTCTTTTGCATCCTTGGGTTCATAAAATCAGCAGCAAGAAGATCTACAAGTGCCATATAGATTAAGATACCAGCTGAAGCTGCATTGAAGATTCCTTCAACTATAAGGGCTGTTGGACTGTTTTCATCATAAACACTAGTGATCCCTATACCAATTCCAATTCCAATTGGAGTTGTCAAAGCAAAGAACAATCCCATGACCATAATAGATAGATTCTTGAAATTTGCCTGCAATGATTGCACATAGTTATTGAATTTCTCACTATAATGAATCAATTTTTTTTTATGTGTTTATGTTTAAGATATGGGACATTATATAGGACAATAAGTACCTGAGTTATGCAACTTCAAGTCCCATGCCCTTCAAAGAATTGATGAAAAGTCAAGGCACCTACTAGTGGTCTTATGGTTTTAGGACTCTCAGAAGCACCTAGAGAAATTCCTATTATAACCGAGTGAACAATAATCCCCAACTCCAATACCTATAACAAAATCAAAAAACAATCCAATTTAACCTAAAAGTTAAGCATATATCAATCAATAAGATATGATAAAACAAATAAATTTGTAGTATATTATTACCTGTGATATAACCCTATGACGAAGAAGTTCTGACGATGAATCCGAAGAAACATGGCCATGAACATGACCATGTGAGGCATGAGTATGAACATGAACATGTCCTTCATGCTCAGCATCCTTCTCCACATCTGTATGATTTTTGTCTTGTTTCGGTGTCTTCTTAGAGTACTGATTTTGAAAATAAGAAGTAGCATAAGTCTCCACCATAAGAGTCCCCATAGCAGTACACATTGCCACAAAACCTGTGAAAGGAAAATCACCCCAAGGATGTTCCTTTAAACAAGGAGAAGTAAGATTCTCAAAAGCATCTGGAAGCACATGAATGAAACCGGTTGATAATATCACACCAGCAGCAAAGGCTTTGATGACAAAAAATATATCTTTTTCCGGACTTAAAGCTGGTATCACTTTTCCAAGAAGTGGTATACAAACACCGATTGCACTTGCCACCATTATAGATATTAAAGCTGCTATTTTGTAACGTAGGGCTTTGGCTATGTCTCTATCCTCATCTTCTTCATCACATGTGCACTCTGCAGATACTAGAGCTGGGATTATAAAGAGGATCAAGATAGAAAAAACAGATAGTTTAATATTAGTTTTGAATCCCATTTGAATAACAACAACAGAAGAAAAAAAAAAAGTAGATGAAGAGAGTGTGTATAGTGAACCAGCGATATTATGATTTTATATGGTTAGGTTAAGTGAATGTTAGGGTTTGGAAATAGAAATTGTTTGACATGAAGTGTGTTAATAGGTCGATATATAAGACTAATAATTGAAAAGTTTGTGTTTAAATGTGAAAAGTCAATTAGCCATAAGGAATTTTATGTTAATATGACAACACTTATTACTGAATGACGAAATTTATTTTCATCGAAAAGAATGATAAATGATGATATTTGTTTTGATTTTTTTAAACCAAAAGATTGCAATTACCAACAAAAAAAAAAGTCAAATACTTTCAATTATAATATTTGAAATTATAAAATCATTTATAAATTTAACTTGTATAAATCAAAATTAAAATCTTTTTTTTCTACAAGTTATATATTTAATCAATTCACACCAAATAGTGAGTAATAAATAACTTCAGAAAATTGCATCGATATGATTTGATTTTGAATTTTTTAAAGTACAAATTTTATTAAAATCCACAAACACAATTAAATCATAGGCCATTTGGTTGAAAACAATAAAATAAAACAGGCCATTAAGAAAAAAATCAATCAAATCAAATGATATTTCAATACTTAATTTTGAAGATTTGTATTATAGTGTGATTTGATTTATAAGTGTAAGAGTCTGTTTCCAAAATATATAGAAATTAGTCAACAAAAATCCTCTTTGACCAAAATAAATAGGACTGCAAAGAGGACCATTCAACATGATAACAATAAGAGTGTGCTATTTGTACACTGCCATTTTATTACACCGTATGGAATAACAAAGGAAAATATTGGTTGCACAAATTTCAAATAATATAAATTAATAAAAAAATAAAGTAATATATTTTATGCAAACTTATACGGTGTAAGTTGTTGAAATGGGTGTAAAGATATCTTTTCCCTAACAATAATCGAACCGGTTTAATTTCCTCCCAGTATATCAAAAAAATCTAACTGAGTTATTGTCCCCACAACAAAAATTTAAAAATGGCCCAACAATACTAATAGCAATTAAATGTTGGTCAACTCTTTTGAGCTCACATCTCTAAAGGGGGTAAAAGATAAAGGTAAAATGACATCAATTACAGGAGTGCGAGTTTGAATATGCGGCATCTTATTTATTCATTTGAATTTTTTATTTAATTTTCATTTAATTAATAGTAGTTTAGATAATGAATACTCTACCTCCGGTTTTATTTATAAGAAAAGATTCTCTTTTTAGATACATTGAATAAATAATGTATCTAGACAGTATGTTGTCCAGATACATTATTTATTCAATGTATCTGAAAAAGAATTTTTTCTTATAAATGGGACCAGAGGGAGTAACACATTACTTCGCCTACTTCTACAATTTCCCATATGAGCTTTACACACATCACCACTTGTCGTTCGAGTTCGCAAGATATTTTAGGTGACATAATAGGACTGCAAACCGAGGTGCAACCGAAAAGCTTTCTACCCATGACGGACTAGATGAGGATAAAAAGAGTAATACATATGTGGCAAATGCGGACGACATGTAAATTATAGTTTCTCTTCAAGATGTAGTGGTGTTAAGGCCAATAATAGTATTAGACATCCAGGGTTTTGCAAAAATATGAGAATAGATATTCGGGGATTTGCTGGAGGTATTTGGTTGAAGTGGAAAAAAGATTACTTAAATATCACCTGAGATTAGGAAAATCAACATGTTCTCCATGTTAATGTTAGTAATGGTAATAATCATAATAGGATGTTAATAGGGGTTTATGCTAGCTCTAGGGAGGTGGAGAAATGGGAGACTTGGGCGGAAATTAAGAGGATTAATTTATACTGACATCTCTTCTTGGTTGATGCTAAGGAATTTTAATGAGATTAAGTTCCGGAGGAGAAAAAAGGAGGATCCCAAGTTTGTATTTCTAAATATTTAAAATTTGGTAATTAGATTAATGATTGTCACGTGATGGAGGAGACTACTATAGGTTAGGTTCACTTGGAAATGACCTCGGTGGAAAGAGAGAGATTATATTTTCAAAAAGTTTGATTGGACGCTCTGCAACGTTGTATCAGATGAATGGGGAGGAGTCAAAATAACCATGGGAGAAATTTTGACTTTTCTAATCGATTAGAGCATATGTCCAATTGATTAGAAATTCACAAACTTAAGTCCCAAGTTAGTTTGAACGCGCCTTGATTATGTGCAACAGCTAGATATCTTAACCTTCCATTTTGAGAACTTACAAATGTATATTTGCACCATCTAATTGATTATGAATAGGCTCTAATTGATCAGATAACGGTAAAATGCATTGATTGCAAATTCCATTTTGAGCCAACCTCGGGCCTATAAATAGATGTTTCATTTCTCATTTCAAACGATCCAGAATCATGTTTTGACACTTTCATCTCTCATACACACACTCTCTCTCTCTCTCTAAAATTTTATTTAACTTTCTCTCACTAAATGTTTTAGATAAATGCCTTTGTGAGTAGGGGTGGAAATAGGTCAGGCCGATAACAGGGGGCCTACATGCTAGCCTATATAGGCTCAGGCCAGGCTACACATTATTTTTAAATAGAAAAGGCCTAGGATTTTTTATAAGCCTATTTAGTTAAAAAGGCTAGACCTGATGCCCTAAAAAAGTATTTTAAGCCTATTAGGCCGGCCTATTTAAATAAATATGAATACTTTTGTATCATCATTATGTTATGTTTTGTACTTTGAATTAAAATGCATTAATAAAATTTAGTTATCTTGAAGAACTTGTGAAAATAAGATGAAAACACCGGATGAACATTGTTCTCATAAGTTCTTTTAGTTAGTTGGTCTATTTAAATATTATTTTAGTTGTTTATTTATATATGTCTAAAACAAATAGGCTTTTATATAGGCTAATAGGCTAATCAAACCTTCAAAAAGGCCAGGCTCAGGCCTAAAAAATAAGCCTATGACAGGCTACAGGCTAGGCTTAGGCTTCAATTTTTTTGACAGGTCAGGCTTAGGCTTGGCAAAGCCTAGCTCGGTCCAGCCTATTTCTACCCCTATTTGTGAGAAAAGTTCTTTTGTGTGTGAGGATATATTTTGTAATTCTAGAAAGGGTGGAATTGTAAAATTTATCAAGGAAATCTTTTGTCACTATAACAAATAATACATTTTATGATAGAATATTTCACTTCACCCAACAAAAATCTAAAATAGACGCGTCACATTTTAATTTATTTTTTAAAAAATACTACATAGAGGTTTGCTGGAAATCGAGGGGAAAAGTATTTAGAGGACGCGTCTTCGAATCCCATCAACTACATTTTATCACCTTTTAAATTTTTTTATGATCTATTACCTCGATTTGCTAAAAACTGAGATATAATGTATTTAGAGGACACGTCTTCGAATCCCAACAACTACACTTTATCACCTTTTAATTCTTAAAAATATTTAACAGGTCTTCACCCCTCGGTTTTTGTTAAAACCGAGGTAAAAAGTAGCACAGTTTTAAAAATCCAAAAAATGCAGTTATTGGGGATCGACTCCATGAACAATATCACCTTTAAATTTTTTTTTTAAATTCTTTTTAGGGTTAAATATACAAACTCTCATGTAATGTTAGAGAGTTTTGTTTTTAGCCCCTGATAAAGTTTTTTTTTTTAAACTCCCCCTCGCAACTTTCAGATTCCTTCAAATACCCCCTGATTGCCACATTGCAGAAAAGATTCTATTTAGTTGCGTACGTAATAGTCCACATGGTATTTTTTTATCTTTTAATTATTTTTTTATGCCACATATATTTTCTTTATTTTTATTTTTATTTTTAATTTTTTTACTTATTTATATTATTTCTTTTTGTTTTCTTAAATTATTTTAATTATTTTTTTTAAATTATAAAAACATTACATTTGGGCCAATACCAATTTTTGTTACAAGAGTAGTCCATTTTACAAAGCATGTTTTCTGTTCATAAATCCATATGTGTGGGTGGCTTATAAACACTAAAGTTTTCTCTAAAACATTCGATGTGGGACTCAATTTCTACCAAAAACTACAGTTTTTTCTTCTCACATGCTTTCTAAATTTCTCTCTGCTACTTCATAATCCAATTCAGTCCAACATGGTCAACCCAACCAATGAACAAAATGCAGAGCTAAAAACATGAAAGCAGATTCAAAATGCAGAGCTTTTTTCTCCAATGACAAAGATCGTTGGCACATTGGGTCTTAGATCTCGATTTGTTGAGACTATTTTTTTCTGTCTTAAAGCTGGCATGTCTGGTGTGTTTTATGTTTTACCCTTTCTTAAATTGTGTTATGGATTTCATGTGTTTTGTTGTTGTTGTATACAGTGGCTCGTTTGGAGAATTTTAAGACTACTATTAAGAGTACTAAGAAGCTCTGTGTTGTGAGTTTGCTTTTGTTTATGTATTTTTTACTTTTTTTTAGTTTCATATAGGTTTTATATTGAGGATAAGTGATGGTAAAGGTGCGGAAAGTTTGTGACTCAAATTGCGTTCAACAGGTTATGCTCGATACGGTGGGTGCGGAGATGCAGGTTGTTAACAAAAGTGAGACAAATGTTCAAGGTTCTTTGAAATATGTTGGTACTGAACTTTATGTTCTTGATGTGATTTAAGATTCTTTGGTGAATTTTTAGATAGATACAGGAACACATAAAACACAAGAAAAAATTGGAAGTGAAAGAATTGTAGTACATAAAGACAAGTGAGACTTGAGTGTGATACTGCAAAGCTGAAAAAGACAAGTCTCACATCGAAAACATTACTCCAACTAAAAGAGTTTATATAACTCTTTTACACTATGCATTTCAAAATATGATTTAATGGACTACAAAAAAAGACATTGGGCATTAAGCCTTAAGGTACTGTTTTAATCATTAATTTATAAATATTAATAAAAAAGTAAATAAAAACAAATAAATAAATTAAAAATAATAATTAAAATTAGCAAAAAAATAAATACAATTCCAAGTGTATTTAAAAAATAAATTAAAAAAAGGGTTTAATATACTTCACCCCCTACCAATATAGCGAGATTCGGTTTGCCCCCCCTGAATGATTTTTTTTACCAAACGCCCCTTATAAAACCAAAACATGGATTTACCACTCCTTGTTACCACACTAGCTGACTGGGCAATGCTGCATTGGACACGGTGGCGCTGACTGGATCCACCCTCATAAAATTAGGGTTCATCTTTCCCTCTTTCTCCACATTGAATCAGTCATCTTCATTCTCCATCTTCGTCCCTCTCTTTCTCCGCGTCCATCTGTTATACCCCAAAATTTGCCCGCATCTTTTTTCAAGAAAACTCCAATCTGAAAATTAAGAGTCTCATATATTCATGGATTTTTATTTCAACAAATGTCCTAACATATGAAAACACTTAGTTTTTAGAATTTTTCTTATACAGTAAGTTGGCTTGCAGTTGAATTTATTCTTACGCAAACACCAAATACTGTTTATTACTTCACACATGCTATTTATTTATTTACAGATAAATGGTACTGACACAATTGGTACAGAGTTAAATCTTTTTCAGGCGCAGAATCAGGAAACTCAGACTGTACTGGTAACAGTATATATTAGTTATTTATTATGTCTGTGTTTTTTTAACAAGTCATGAAAATAAACTTTCATTTTTCACATAAAACAAAAACAAAAACAACAAAAAAAAGAAAATTAACTTTGACTGTTGATTTTTCACTCTAACTGCTACATCAATACCTGAACAGTCAGTTGACAGCCAAACTGCTGGCAGTACAATTCTCAGTGTTTTGTACCATCAATCAAATCAATCTTTCACAATTCAAAATTCCAAGATCTTTGTGCTAGAAGTCTTCTGAATATCACGCGATTAGCAGAGACTCAACACTGCACAAAAATCAGGTACGCTTAACTGTCTCCTACACAAACAGTCCCTAATCAGGGTTTTTCTTGTTTTACAGGAGCAACAAGTTTTTGAGAGCTCAAATGGATTTCATACACATCCATATATCTCAAAGTACCATCATACAAATTTTCAAACTTCAATTCACTCAGACGCACCGTCAGCAGCTCAAACAGTCAACAGACGACCCGTTTGACCAAAAAAGTCAACAGACAGTCAAAAATGAAATTTTTTGTCAAAGTCCATATTTTGTCAAAGGATTCATCATTTGATCATTGGATGATCATAATTCATCAAGGAAAGATCAAAAATCAACAAAACCCTAAGATTCAAAATTAGGGTTTTTGCCTGAAAAGTCAACTCAACTTTGACTGATCATAACTCTCTCATCCTTCATCCAAAAAATTCAAACCAAAGCTTGTTTTGAAGGAAATTCAATTATCTTTCAAATGCCATTGATCCCATGGTCATTGGATTCACCATTTGAAAAATATGACCAAAGACATTACAGGTCATTTTCAAAGTCAACAAAAAGACACTTTTTTCAAAAGGACACACAAGGAGCTTCAAAAATCATTTTGACATGAGACCAAAGACATTGGTTAGAGGACTCTTTGAGGTTTCCAAAAAGTGCAAGATCTCCTTCATATGACAAAAATTGAGGGATTTACACCTTGTTGAAGTTGGCTAAATTTTGGGAAAATGCATGAAACCAACATTGTTCAAAATTGCATTTTTTCCAAAAGGGGCCAAGTTTTCAGCATTCAAACATCATTTCCATGTTACTATGGGCCTCCCACGACCAAGACTAAGCCCATACCTTTTTTATCCATTTTTTGCATGATTTTATCTTACTTTAAGATTAAAATTAAAAGGAAAATGCATGGATAATGGTAGCTTAACTTCCAAGCATGACTCACCCCTAAGGAATCTTCATCTTCTGCAGAGAATTGAAGGGCAAGGCAGGTGCATTGAAGGAGGGCAAGACTTGGTCAAGTTTTCAAAGGTTTTTAATATTAAAAAACCAAAGTTTCAACAAAGGCAACTAGCTGCAAGTTAGCTTCAATTCTAAGCACACATAGCTTATAAATAAGCTATCTTAGTTCAGTAACAAGAGAGACACGAATTCAGAGCTATGCTTATGCTTGTACCATGCTTGTAACACTTTAAAAATTTCAAGGAAATTCAAAATTCGAATTCTGAGTTTAATCCATTTTCAATACAAACTAAACACTTAAACACTTTCCTCAAGCATTACTGAACATATCTCAATCATTTCCAAGTCTTGAAACCTCATAAATCGAGCTACCTAGGCCACGGTTTGTTCAAACTAAAATCAACTTATATCTCATCATTCACGCACATTTAACAAGATGTAGATGCATAATTGTGTTTGGTTTGAAGCTCTGGTCGTTTCTGGAGCTTCAATTGGACTTTAATGGTTGTTTGTGTCATATACCATTTTAGGGTTTGCTTAGTTCAAAATTAGGGTTTTTCATTAGGGCCAAAATTAAGCAAAATTAAGGACATGGTTACATTCAGTGGAACAAGACGAATTCAATGGTGCCATCGCGCCTGATTTTTATGCTTGTTTACCCCTATTCGTTATTTTGCAGATTTAGGGTTCACTTACAATAGCGCTTTTTTTACAAAAGCGCTGTTAAAAGCCTTGTCTGAAGGTTGAAGACGAAGACGTGTCTTCCTCCCATTGGTTCAGCAGCGCGCGTACTTTTTTAAACTTTACACTAATCAAGTGCTTTGCAGGTGTAGCTTTTACCACGTGCCTCAATTTCTGGACCATCTGATCTCATTTAATGAGTCATCCAACGCTTCAGATCATGCATGCACACCATACTCCCTCAATCCAACCACACAGGATCAGTATCCTTTTATTTTCTATTTTATTTTCTATTTTATTTTAATTTCTTTGTTAAATTAATTAAAAATAGTTTTAAAAATCCAAAAAATACACAAAAAATATTTTTAGACTTCTAAAATAATATATTATTTTCTGAAATAAAAATATTTTATTTTCTTCAAAATTTTAATATTTTTGCATAATTAATTAGTATATATTTATATATTTGCTTTTTAATTATTCTAACCAATCAAAAAATCATAAAAAAAATTGTTCTTTGTGTTAAATATTGTTTATATATTATAAAATAATTTTGTACATATTTTGAATAATTTTCTTTTTAAGTTTTAATTATTTGTATAATTATTTGCATAATTATGTTTTAATTAACTTAAATCAATTTCAAATCAATTTCCAAAAATTCCAAAAAAATTAGTTTTGTTTTAAAATTAATTAACAAATATTTTGTACATATTTTAAACTTAATTTCTAGGTTTAAATCTATTTTCATCTTTTTTCTTCATTTTAATTTAATTAATCATGCATTAATTATAATTAAAATCAATCATAAAAAATCCAAAAACATGCCTTTTATTTTTCTTGCAATTTAAAATTCCTAGATAAATGTATAGGATGTCAAATTCATGTAAATAGGCTAGTTTACATTTCCCGCACAATCGATGTAATAGCGTAGATTTACTTTCCGCACTTTACATTTCCGCACTTTAATTTCCAGCAAATATAAACTGCGTGTATGTCAAAGATAAAATTGAACCGTTAGATCACTAACTTCAAAGATAAATATCTGAATACAAACACAATCACACTTGCACCTCTTGAGGTAATCCCTTCTCATTCCTTTCAAAATCAAAGTCAAAATTCTACTGTTTCGAGTACAAAATCGAACCTTGCTTTTATATCCGGTGAAAGGATAGATTTTTAAAGGAAATAGGATAAAGACCTTACAACTCAGGGTAGACCTCCTAGTTTGCTTGCTCAAATCAAAACAAACAAAATTCTCATACACTGTTGATTTTTTCAAAACTTTCAAAAAAGACAATACTTTGTATACATCCAAACACGGGTTATTACAAAGTTAACGTTCTTTTCAAAACATCTTTCGAAAGATAAACAAGCATTTTGTATACATCCACACACGGATCATTACAAAATTCAATTTACAAAGGTATTTGAAACCACATATGAGCAATTTCAGAGCAATTGAAAAGTGATCGAAAGACAAGTGAGCTAAGCAAACTTAAGAGCCCATGGATAACCATGGATACAAAGGGTGCTAACACCTTCCCTTTGTATAACCTACCCCCTTACCCAGAATTTCTTAAAGGTCTTTTTTCTGTTTCTTTTATAAACCTTTCCTTAATTGGATAAAATAAAAGGTCGGTGGCGACTCTGTGATATTTTCAAAAAAAATGCGAAAGCATTAAGCGACAAAAAAGAGTCAGTTCACGTATCTCTACAGATCAGAGGTATGGCCCGGTATTAAAAAAAATCGGAGGTCCACACAAGCGAAGCTGATATTTCCTTAGTCGTTGAAACAACTTCAAAAGGTATTCAATATATTCTTCTTCTGTGCTGGACTTGGCTATCATGTCGTCCACATAAACTTCAATTTCTTTATGCATCATGTCATGAAAGAGAGTAGTCATTGCCCTTTGGTAAGTTGCGCCTGCATTCTTTAATCCAAACGGCATCACTTTGTAGCAAAAGGTACCCCATGGGGTGATGAAAGATGTCTTCTCCATGTCTTCGGGAGCCATCTTGATCTGATTATAACCAGAGAACCCGTCCATGAAAGAAAAGACGTTGAACTTAGCAGTGTTATCAACCAGCATGTCAATATAAGGTAATGGAAAGTCATCTTTTGGACTGACTTTGTTCAAGTCGCGGTAGTCAACACACATTCTGACTTTGCCATCTTTCATCGGAACCGGCACTATATTGGCCAACCATTGAGGATATTCGGAGGTGACGAGAAAACCTGCATCAAGCTGTTTTTGAACTTACATTTTGATCTTGTTAGCCATATCAGGGTGAGTCCTTCGCAATTTCTGCTTAATTGGCGGACATTCTGGCTTCAATGGCAAGTAATGCTGAACAATATTGGTATCCAACCCAGGCATGTCTTGGTAGGACCAGACAAACACGTCAACATATTCTTTGAGAAGATCTATCAGCTTACTCTTGATATCAGCATCAAGCAGCGATCCAATGGTCACTTCTTTTTGTCTTCTTCAGAACCCAAGTTGATTCTTTCTAAAGGCTCTTTGTGAGGCAGAATGGCTCTTTCCTCGTGCTTAAGTAATCGGGAGATCTCGTCCGGGATCTCTTCTTTTTCCTCTTCTTCGGCTTCGAACACGGGAAACTCAAAGTTGGGAGAGGGCATAGGGTTATTGCATTCAATGGGTTTATCAATAGTAAATCTGCACATATGATTTATGCTTGTTTCAGAAAAACTGTGAATGCAAGAGTGTATGCAGACTTTTGAAAAGTTTTTTTTTTGGATTTTTAGGATTACCATTTCCAGAAAAAGCAAAAAATAAAACACATAGTGTAGGGAATTCAAAATGACACTTTATTTATGATTCATTTTTGAGACAAAGCCCTAAACACAAACTCATTTGTCTTGGGCAGGACAAAGAGGGAAACTTTTAAAACAAAGCCCTATACACAAAGTTATTTGGGCAGAAAAAACATTTAAAAGCAAAGCCCCATAAAACATCTCTCTTCTTTGGGCCAGGCAGGAGGTCAAAATAACAGCGAAGTGATTACTTTGAGCGGCGAACAACATTCGGAATGTCGACAACTTTCCAGTAGCAACGAACTCCTCTGTGTATTATGTATTCAGGAAATTTTTTCTCAGAATCTTCTTCAATGATGACATTGACCGCTAGTCGAGCAGGATTTGAAGGTCCTGGTTTGTCAACCTTGTTCTTTGTAGTGCTGAGGCGGTCTTCCCCTGCTTCTTGAAGAGCATAAGATCAGTCACAATCTTCAGGATCTTTAGGATGTAATTCCCAATCTTCAGGATGAAGAGACTCGTTTTCGGAGACACTTTCCAAGTCAACTACGGGGCCATCTTCCCCATTATCTTCAAAAATGGCGTTTATGTGAAAATAAACGTCTTCAGAGTTATCAACTTTGGTAGATGCGTTGAAGCTAAAATCTTTAGTAATTTCAGGCTGCTGTGAAAATTGAGAGAGCTTGTAAGCCTTTTCTGGTTGACTGTTATATTCAAAGGGATCTCCCCATCCAGTTGGTTGGATGTCTTCGATCGAAATTTTTGAACTTTCAGGTGCAGTATATTTCACCATATAATCATACTTGCCACTTGGTTGTCCCAAGGTATCCCAAACCTCTGCAGGAACAGGCGGAGTTTCCTTGACTTTGGGTTTCTCTGAAGGAGGATAGAACAGTGCATACGGTTCTTCCTGAGATAGATATCCCGAGTCATTGAGATAACATTTCCATTCTTCTTCAGGATTGGAGAGACCTTCTTCGATACATTCTTCGATAAGGACATTAACCTCTTGAAGAATTGGGTTAAGGAACCCTCCACTAAGGAACATTTCTTTGATCGGACGAAGGGTTTCATCCTTCTTGGTGCAGTTTGAGAACATCGGCGAAAATCCGAGTCCTGCTCTGGTTTCATTGTTGGTAGGGATCACAACTTGCCCCCAGCCAGTGGTAGTTCCATCTTTTACTACTTTTACTGCCTCTTTGTAAGAAGAGATTGATGCTTTCTTTTTGGAAAATTCGTCTTCTAAAGAGAGACCTTGGAACTGCGTTCCTTCCATATTATCAGCACCAATGAAAGAGAAATTGGATAAATGGCTCACCATCAAGGCTTGTTCTCCACTTATTGTTACCAATTTTCCATTTGTTACAAATTTTAACTTTTGATGGAACGTAGAAGTTACTGCCCCTTCTTCATGGATCCATGGTCGTCCTAACAGACAGTTATAAGCAGCTTGAATGTCCATGACCTGGAAGGTGATTTGAAATGTATGTGGACCAATTGTCATGGGAAGGTTGACTTCTCCGATAACAGATTTTCGCGATCCATCAAATGCTTTAACTACTACACCACTGAACTTCATAGGCATTCCTTGGTAAGACAAGCGAGCAAGAGTCGTCTTGGCATCACATTTAAGGAAGATCCAGTGTCTACCAATACATTAGACAAAGATTCTTACTGACAGTTCATAGAAATGTGCAGAGCAAGATTGTGATTTCTGCCCTCCTCGGGGAGTTCTTCATCACAGAAGCTTAGATTGTTGCAAGCTGTTATGTTGGCTATTATCCCATCAAAATGGTCAACAGTCACATCATGATCCACAAAAGCTTGATCTAATACTCTCATCAGGGCTTCCCTATGGGCTTCTGAGTTTAAAAGCAACGAAAGTATTGAGATTTTTGAAGGAGTCTGCATAAGCTGATCCACAATCTTGTATTCGCTTCTTTTTATAAGCTTCAAAATTTCATCAAAGTCAGGATTGACATTGGTTCCACTGGATTGACCAACATCAGTGTTTGTATTACTGACAAGAGTTTCCTCAAGATTCCTTACCGGTGTATCAACAGGATTTTGCCTGGTTGCAGGAGCAACAGGCTGCTTTGGAGGTAGTGGAGTGTACACACGTCCACTTCTTGTTACTCGACTCATATCAGTGATATTTACGACAGATGAAAGAGTAGGTATGGGAACTTCTTGTCCATTCTTTATCATTGTTGCATTATAGTTGTATGGAACTGCCTTGTCAGAGTCATAAGGAACAGGTCCAGGTAGACAAATGATCAAAGGAGCAACAGGAACCCTTGGCTTGTTGTAAGTAACTTCTATGCGCTCAGGCATGTTGAAATGAGGAACGATGACGTTAACTTTAGGCATTTCCGAGTTCATATCTGAGACTAAATGCTCATGCGGATAACATCCTATCATGTTAACTTCATCTTCATTCCTATTTCTGAAGATCTGAATAGTACCATCATCTAGCAAAACTTGAAGGTCTCTTCTCACAGTCGAACATCCGTGAGGATCTACGCAACATATGCTACAGGAACCATAGTGATGTTGGCGAGAATCCAGCCTTTGACAGAGAGTAGCGTGCATTTGTACCAAATTTGCTCTTGAGAAATTGATGTCATAGATTCGGTATGGACCATGACATCCATACACCATGTTTACAACATGCCCTCCATGATTGGGCAGCGGATTTGCTTGCACATTTGGATTCAAATTTCTGAAAGAGAGGAGATTAGATCTAACCAACCTCTGAACTTCATATTTCAAAGCTATGCAATACTCAAGATCATGGCCAGGTGCTCCTTGATGATAAGGGCATGAGACCTCAGCTTTGTACCACCATGGTAGTTTCTCAGGTACTGGTGGTGGTGCTTTAGTTTGAACAAGACCTCTTTCAATCCAAGCAGGGTACAACTCTGTGTAGGTCATTGGAATCGGATCAAACTGTGGAGCTCTTTGTACACGATTCTGATTATTGTTAAACTGTTGAGCCTGTTGTCGAGGCTGTTGTTGTTGAAACTGCGGGGTAAATCCCAGATTCGGTGCTGTATTAACGGCTGGCGCGATAGCAGCTACCTGTTGTTGACGATTGACATTTCCTCTTGGCCTCCCTTGGGATACCATGTCAACACTTTGTTCTTTCTTCTTTTGGAAACCACTTCCGAACTTTTTGGTTCCGCTTGAAGATCCACCTTCTTTAGTTAGACGTCCGGTTCGGATTCCTTCTTCTAGACGCATCCCCATGTTTACCATTTCGGTGAAATCACTTGGAGCACTAGCAATCATGCGTTCATAATAAAATGGGCCAAGAGTATTCAAGAAGATCTTTGTCATCTCTTTCTCTTTTAACGGTGGATTAATCTGAGCAGCAGTTTCTCTCCATCGTTGGGCATATTCTTTGAAAGCTTCATGGTCTTTTTGAGCCATAGATCGGAGCTGATCTCTGTCTGGAGCCATATCCGAGTTATATTTGTATTGTCGGACAAAGGCCTCGCCTAGGTCATTGAATGTTCGAATGTTAGTGCTATCCAATCCTATGTACCACTTCAGTTCGACACCAGTCAAACTATCTTGAAAGTAATGGATGAGCAACTGATGATTATCTGCATAGGTAGACATCTTCCTAGCATACATCACGAGATGGCTTTGTGGACAAGAACTACCTTTGTATTTCTCAAAGTCAGGGACCTTGAATTTAGCTGGTATTTGTACACTGGGAACTAAACATAGCTCCTGGGCATTCTTCCCAAACAAATCTTTCCCACGAATAGCTTTGACTTCCAGTTGAATCTTGTTGAACTGTTCTTGGAGATCTTCCACGCGGTTACGCTGATTTGTGCTATCACCTTGATCATGATAAATCTCGTTGTCTCCATAAGGAACAGTGTGAACCATAGGAGTAGCAACCGTCATAGTGGGTTGAGAGAGTGCCATAGTTATTTGAGAGAAGGTTACCCCCTGATTTGGAGTGAACAGTGAACCTTGTGTAGCAGGTGCTTTAGTTGTGGATGTTGGAATCCCACAGAAATTATGGCGGAAGCTGAAAGGCGTGCTCCAACCTTCTGGCATGGAGAAAGATGGAATGTTGAATGCAACTGTAGAGACTGGAGCAGTGATCTCAGATATAACTGTTGCTTGACTGTTGGGTGGTGGCTGATTCTGCGCGGCCATTAAGGAGTCAACCAGAGTAGTGAGACTTTTCAACTTTTCTTGAAGGGTGGTCACTGTACCACGGAGCTCAATATTCTCTTGTTCAGAGCTTTCCATCACTCTTCTTTTGCTTGAACGAGTATTGTATCTGTGATCTGATTGCGAGCGCGGTCGAGAAACTTTGAGACGCGACAGTTTGACGATCTAATGGAGAAAGATCCAAAAGATGAGACTCTATACAACAGACTCGATATGCAGAATGATGTATGCAAAAAGAAGTTTACGATTTTTCCAAACATTTTAAAGATTATTTTCTTGCAAACATTTGAACACAAACTATTATTTTATTGAAATAATGGGAAAATGTTACAACATTGGAGCGTAGCTCCTACTGAAGCAAATGATAAATAAAAGCTAAACAATCCTAAGCATCCTCATCGAATGAAGAACCAAATGCGTTATGCAGCTTGAGCTTCATGATTTCTTTCTCATAGTAAGCTTTCAGCTCGGCCTTCTCGGCCCTCAGCTTGTCAATAACATTCTTCCAGTTGTCACGCGTTGGAGCATTGCTTGTTGAACCTTCAAGCTTTTTCCTGCTTTCTTTGATGTACCTCCTGATTCCAACGTCTTTCCGACGGATCTTCTCATCTTTACTTATGAGCCATCCATCTTGACAGTAGAGGGTTTCTTCGTGATCTTTCACTTGCCTCTTCAACCTTCTGTTTTCCACATCAGTCTTACGAAACTTTTCTTCCCAAGCGTCTTTTTCTAACCTCATATTGGCTAGAGTCTCCTGGTATTCTTCCGTAGTGTCAATGGGAATGTTGGGTAGTTGAGATACCACATGGAACATGGGTTTTTCATAATCATAAGGCATTTGAAACTCCCTTGCTCTTTTCTTTAACCAATAGGTGTAGGCGTCCATGGCAATGCAATTCCTTACCCCACCTTTTTCTTTCCTTCGGATGTCATACCAAGCTCTCACCCTTCTTGGTTTCAACCCTTGAGGATCCTCCCCTTCTTGATAGAAGTAGATTTCCATTGCGAGTCCAATAGGTTTAGTTGAATTTGCATACCCGAGTTGTCGTCGGGCTAAGATCGGATTGTAGTTAATTCCTCCTTGTGTTCGAATAAGGGGTACGTTGGCGAACTCTCCACAACTGTCAATGGTTTTTGTACCACAGCGGGCCAAGGTATACCAATGAATATCATTATTAGTAAGAGACATAAGTCTTTGAGGCCAACGCAAACCTTCTCGGTTTTCCATGAAAATAAGAGACTTAGGTAAGTGTGAAACAATCCATTTGAACAACAGAGGTGCACAACATACAATGATTCCACCGCCTTGGCGATTCCTATGATGGATAGAGAAATACATGTCACCAAGCAAATTCGGAACAGGATTTCCAATCAGAAATATTTTTATGGCGTTGATATCAACAAAGTCGTTGACGTTGGGAAACAGAACCAACCCATAGATGAGCAAGGCTAGTATAGCTTCGAAAGCTATCATGCTACCAGTTTCGATGAAATCAAAGGCTTTCTTTATTAGAAACTGCGAAGTCAAACCCGGAAGGTTTCCTTTGGTAGTTCAATTACTCTTTACTTCGGATTTCTTCAAGTGGATAGTTTCTGCAATGACTTGTGACTTAGGAATGGCTTCCAAACCATTGAAAGGTATTTTGTCAGACACAGGAATACCCAAAAGATTGGCATATTATTCCAAGGTTGGTACCAACTGATAGTCTGGAAAGGTGAAACATCGGTAGACGGGATCATAGAACTGAACCAGAGTTTTGAGGAGTCCTTCATCAACATGAGTGTTCAAGATAGGCAAAAGCTTTCCATGGCTTTTCCTAAAATCGGAAGGATTTTGTACAAAAGATGCCAACTCTCTCAGTCTTTCCACATTAGGCACTTTGAAACCGTACTTTTTGGTATGCCTTTTTACCCATTCCATAACTTAATCCTAAAATGTTTGCAAAGAAAACTCTCTAAATTTTTTTGGAAAAATCATGTTTTTATGAAAAAAGATGGATTTTTTTTATGAATGTATGAATGCATGGATGCATGAATGCCACATATACAAACATGGTAAAGCAAACATGATAATGCAAACATGGTAACGCAAACATGGTACTACAAACATGGTAATTCAAACATGGTACACATAGGTTCAAAGGTCCAGCGTCACGAGCATGAGGTCAGAGAACCAAACATGGGATAGTACTAGGGGTTAATCACCTGCACAACATTTTCTACTGATACGTCAGAGTCTACATGTTTCTTTCGAATATTACCGGCTTGCACAACTGAACTTGTGAGCTAGCAATATTCTCAAGAAAAACTCGTTTGAGTGTGGCTCTCCGCATGACAACTAATCCAAGTCTGCACCTGAATAGTTTCTGCGTCACAACCTAATAAGGCCAGGATGGGTTATGGGTTCTACAGCCAACTCAGCTTCTACAGTTCAATGAAAGCAATAATGTCTTCGCAACTGAACTTGCTAAACATATACTACCAACAAGGAACCTCCACTGAGCGGAAGGATTCTCATGCCAGCTTTTTAAGGACTGAACTCCTTGTATGCCATACATGACTATACCCTCCACCTAATTCTTATGTGTACTTAATCCGGGTTAGGATTTGTCCATAATGTATCACTTGTAACAGAACCACACAAGTAACAAGAATGAAATGAAAAACATAACAATCAGAATTAACCCTTTCTTTGGAAACAATAAAAAGATGGTCCCCGGTGAAGTCGCCATTTTTCTATCGCGTGAAAAAATCGGGATGAGACACCTGATGCCTTCTTTGGGCTCGAGTGCTCAAGAAAATGATTTTTGTTTTTTTGTCACGACCAAACTTTTTATTATTTCCAAAGTAGGAAAAGGAAAAAAGTTGCAATAACCTTAAAAGATATGCAAAGCAAATAACACAAAATTAAAAGCAATGCAAAAGTGAGGGAGAGATCTTGGGTAAGAGGGTTGGTTATACGAAGGGAAGGTATTAGCACCCAACGTATCTATAGTACTCTATAGGTTTCTTTGTTATGTTTGTCTGTTTATTTCTTGCTATGTTATTGGGGAGGTTTTCTGTTGTGAGATAGGTGGGACCTAAGGTGTTTATTTGATTATGCTCGCAAAGATCATCGCAATCTTCTGCATACATATCCCTTTGAGGGAATCAGAGAATCTGTAGCTCGAGGTCTACGGGGTGCTAAGGTTTGAGTGGTTTGAGGGAGAAGTTTTGCTCGCCAAGGATACGACCTTGTGCCTACGTATTCTCAAAGGGATGTTGAGAAAGTCAGAGCAATCGTAGTTCCCACTTATGCTAGTGGAAGCAAAGGATAAGAGACAAATGTCATCTCAATGTTCGATGTATCTAATCTATATCATCACATACATCTATTTGTTTTTGTTTGAAATCTTTTCATTATAAGACCTAGGCTGTGCCACTTATGGTGCTTAGAATGATAAAAATGATTTTTGTTTAGCCAGCCTTGTCGCAAAAACAAGTTTGATTAGCCAGCCTTGTGGCAAAAACAAGTTTGATTAGCCAGCCTTGTGGCAAAAACTTTTGATAAGTCAACCTTGTGACAAAAAGTTTTGATTAATCAGCCAGCCTTGTGGCAAAAGTTTTGATAAGCCATCCTTGTGGGAAAAACTTTGATTAATCAGCCAGCCTTGTGGCAAAAGGTTTGATTGATTAGCCAGCCTTGTGGCAAAAAAAGAAATTTGATTGATTGATTGTGATGCTATAGAAGAGATACTCCTATCATAGAGATGATAAATGTCTAATCTCCTAGGGTATTTGATTTGGATTATGGGGATGCTTATAAGAAGCCCGTGGGTCATTGTACGAAGCCCAAGAGGAGGCTATCCGAGGGTCCTTGCATTGTAAACCCAAGAGGAGGCTATGGGAGGGACAATCGAGGGTCCTTGCATTGTAAGCCCAAGAGGAGGCTATGGGAGGCACAGTCGTTTGTACGAAGCCCAGGAGGTGGCGTGGTATAGTTGGTTTGAGCTCTTAGAGCGATTTCACCAGGAAACCATACTCTATGTCCTAACCTAAACTAAGGAGATTCTTTGCACGAAGCCCAATAGGAGGCTATGGGGAACCTAGTGTTGTACTAAGTTGAACAAGTATATATAACATGATCACAAATATGAACAAGTACGAACAAATATGAACAAGTACATGAACAAATATGAACAAATATGAACAATTATATATGACAAGGTGTGTGTGTACAATGGAGTTTATGAAGGAAATATACCTGTAAGGATGATCGGTTTATGTACACGGGGCTCGGGACTTATACTCGGGGAGAGGCCCATTGAGTTTATTCATGGCTATGTAAATGTATATTTACAAAGGGGGGTTGGACTTATACCTTGAGGGAGGCCCAGTGTTTTTACGAAAAGATTTTGAAGAAAACCCTAATTTGATTTGTTATTCGAGGGTTTTGATCAAATTGATCGAGGTATAAAAAGATAGGTATATATACAATGAGAAAAACCTAATTTTATACAAAGGAATGGGACTTATACCACAAGGGATGCCCATGTTTTATTTTATAAAACATGGTTGATTGTTTTGTTAAAAAGCGCGAGGTTTCGCCGTTTAAAAAATTTGATCGTTTGTTGAAAACAGTTTGAAAGTTTTGACAAAAGTCAACTTAATTAAGATAAAGACAAAGCTTATGCCTAATTAAGACCTAAGTGATTAGGATTTGATCACAAAATATTTACAAGTGATTAGGTTTTGAAAATCAAGTGAAAAAACTATTTTTAAAGTATTAAAACATTTAAAAACAAGTCATTTTAAACCTAATAAAAATGCATCAAATAAATATTTTTTGTGATTTTTTTTTAATATTCATAAAATATATATGTTAAATGAGAAGTGTACAAAAAATGAAGTGAAAATGATGAATTTTGATTGGTTAATTAATTAAATGAAGTTGTGTAAAAAACCAAAGAAAATAAGTGATAAAAAGAAGGGTTTGGTCCCATAGGGACTAGAACTCGTGAACTTTAGGTCACCAACCAAAACACTTGCCAACTGAGCTGCGCGCGCAGCTTGTAATTTACACGCTTCCATTTAGTTATATTTAAAAACAAATATTTGAATTTTCTGAACAAAAATGGCGCCAAGAACATACCCTAATTTGATTTTTTTGAAAATCTTCAAAACTGAACCAAATTGATCAAGTGAAGGGTCTATCTCACTCGTTTTTTCACGAGGATCATGATGGTATCCTCATAATTCATTTATTTTTGCTCTAAGGTGATCAATTTTGTGATGAACACGAAGAACCCTAATATGACAAATCAATGTGAAATCGTGTATGATTGATGAATTGTGAAATTGATTGAGGGTTAATGATCCATACATATGCAGAAACATGATGGCAAATCAATTTTCATTTATGATGCATGTATGATGGAGTTTGAAGTTCAAGAGCACTTACCTTAAAAATGGCAAAACTGAGAATCGAATTTTGCAAATGAGAAGTTCTAGTTGTTGTTTAATGATCTGGACAGCTTCAATGGACCTTATGGAAGGTGTCTGAATGCTTGGAATGAACTGAATTCATCTGGATCACTCCATGGAACCCGATCTGCAGTAGGGCCAAGTATGGATCGAGCTTGATGATTATGAGGTTACATGCTATATGTGATGGATTGGATAGTTCATATGTGATATATGGATGATGTTTCAAGTGTTAGTTTGGACAGAAATGAGCTTGAATGAAATTTGGCATGATAAGGCTCAATATGTGTTCATATGGAAGTGAGGTAGTGATTTTGAGATTTGGGTGTTTTTGGGGTGTGTGAGTGGATCAAACACATCCCATATGATGTTTATGAGATGTTAGAACCATCACTTTGGCCATAACTTCAAGGGTTTGGAGGTTGAGTTTTCTACCTCTTTGAAACTTAAGAAAACTTGCAATTCAAGAAAGAAGAGAAAACCTATGCTTTTGGAGGTTTTGGTGTAATTTTGAATGGAGTTTGGACCTATATTTATAGGCCAAGAGTTCTGAATGCAAGACTAAGCAAGTTGAGATTAGAATGGTGATTTGGCATTAAGAGATAGAATGGCATCTTTTGCATTAAATGCAAATGGTTAAAATGACTAACCATGGTTAAAATCTTCTATGCTTCTTATCTCTTTCTATTCAGATCACAAACCAGAAATATCTTCCAATTATTGCTTGTTTATGTCATTGCTTACATCATAAGGTAAAATAGTTCATAACTTTGTGAAAAATGACTTGAAATTTCAAGTGAAATGATCACTAATGGCAAAATTCAAAACCATAGCTATGCTCCATATTTTTTCATGCTCTTGGACAATTTGGAAAGCTCTTGTTATGTACTTCAAAACCCTAGTTGAAAGTTTCTTCAAGATGTTTAAGGAAATGGGTGAAAAAGATCCATGAACTTTGAAGAAAATGAGGTTTTAAGTGAATTTTTCAAAAGATACCAACTTTGAAGCTCTATATCTCCTAAATTGTTGATCTTATGGAAAAAAATTATATGTGACAAAGTTGTTCATTGGATCAAAATCTACAACTTTTATGTTGGAAGTTTTTTTCAGTTTGTAGGTGAAATTTTGAGATATTCCCTTCCAAAGTTTGAAAAAAAACCATTGAAAACACTTAGAAATTTTTCTAAGTATGAAAAGTCAAACTTTTAACTTTTTGATTCTTGATTGATTTTCTTGATTTTCCTTGATCAAATGACTTCAAAATATCATATATTGATGATTTAAAACTTCAAAAGTCATGGTTGACCAAAATTTCCAAAAAGTCAATGGTGATCTTGTACAGTCGACTTTTTTAGGTGAATTGCGCTTCTGGAGATTTCAGATGAATCAAGCTATCCTCACCAAATGAATGATATGAATGGATCACATTGAGGTATTAGAGGATCTTGAGCCATGGTTTAAGTTATGGCACCATGTCTTGATTAAGAAGTCAGTTGTTCAGGTGAATTAGGTCAAAAACCCTAATTGTGGACCTGATGAAATTGATGACTGTGGATCTTGAATTGAAATACAATTTCCATTGGATATTGTCATAGGGATTATTTGAAGATGATTGAAACCTTTGAGTGATGTCCTGGAGCTTTTTAGGGTTTCCCAAATGTGATCCCTGATTTCAGTCCCTGATAGTTCAAAACCCTAGCCTGATGACTTGAAATTTCACTGTTGATCAATCCTTGTGTGGGAGATGTCTTGAGTCAATAAATTAGGTCAAGATGATGCACTTGGGGTCTTGAGGTCATGTACCAAGCCATTAGGTCAAATCCTGAGCAAAAGTCAGGAGTATGCTGTCTTTAGTCAAAACCCTAATTTGGTTGATTCAAAGCCTTTGAGCTTGTTGAAATGAATCTTTGAGGGCCAAATGTTGATAGTTGATGAAGATGGTTCATTTGAGATGAAGGAAGAACAAAACCCTAATAGGTTGTTGCTTGTACTGATGAGTGATTTCTTGATTAAACCCTGCTGAGCACAAGTAGCAAACACAAGCTATGCAATTTGTTAGAGATGCGAATGATGCATATGCAAATGATATGAGGTGGTATCTTAGGTCAAAAATTGGGGTATGACAACTGCAAACGCAAAAATTCAAAACAAGGACAATATTTTATATCAAAAAATATAATTTAATTAAAAAATTAAAATAAATAATTATTTTTACATTAAAAAAATGTATTTTACCCCTGTAATGTTAACGAATTTTGATTTACCCCTCATAATAAAAACAGTAGTAAAATTTAAAAAAAAAACAAAAATGTTTAAAATATTTTTAAAATAATTAAAATAATATTTCCACGTGGATTTTAAAAAGTTAAAGAAAATCCACATAGACATGCTACGTAAGTAGATTCCATACACTTTGTCACTTGAAGGATAAAGACATGGAATCTTAACATTACCATTCGGAATCCAAATCTTTTTCTTTATCAAAATTGGTTAACACTAGGTTTTATATGTTTCAACCTTATATTTGGCGAGAGAATTTTAGGGGGTAAAAGTTAACAAAAATACAAATAGTTTAAACACAAAATGATTTGAATATCTTAGGTCAAGCCCAAAGTATTTTGAATACAATTCTAGGATAATACTAAAGTATTCTATTGTTAGACTCAACCGATTAATCACCGAGATTCTGATTATCAAGTTAAATTTCTTTGTATATTTCATTATAATTCAGTTCGTCATCTTCAAACCTTATATTTCTTCATATATTTCATCATATTTCATTTTACAGTCTAGAACTCGACCATATTCTCTAAATATTGTAATTTAGTTAATTCAATTTTGGAAAATTGATTTAAACCCAAGAAGTTTCTATAAATATATATAATCAAGTCACATATTATACTCTACCTGACTTCTAACATCATAATTAACATTAAACTCAACACATTTCATTATCATTATCATTCTATTTTGTTTGTGTAAATAGAATATATGTAACACATTTTTGCTATATTCTAACTTTAAAATATAATTATATAAACACTATATTAGAATGTATATGTTTTGTTTATTAATATGCCAATTAAAAGTAATCAAGTAGACGATGGTTAGTTTTTGTTAAGAAAATGACTCAACGATACTATAATAAAGATTAAACACGACACAGTAACTCCTATTTAATTTAATAATTAAAATGAAAATCTAAGATATGGTTGAATTTTAAGATATTAATTGTTGTTAAACACGATAGTAACTCTAATTTATTTATTTGTTGTTATTTTATTTTGGACAAATATAATGCAATATTAGGATATGTGTGGATTGATTTATTATATGTTTGATAATAAAAAGTATATAATTTTTCTGAAGATGTATTAGTGTTGAATTTTATTTAATCAACAATTATTTTTTATATGATTTTTTAATATTGATTTACAATTAAAATAAATTTTTTTAAAAAAATTTTATGCTTATTTTTATTATGGCCTCAACTATAAAAATTTAAACAACTACTCCAGATTATTTAAGACGATTATATTTTTTATACAAAAAGTAAAAAATAGAATAAAGAGGAAAAACACAAAACAATAAAGATGAATTAAATAAGAAATTAACTCACATGTTCAAACAATGTAAATGTATTTTATATTATCAAAAAATTGTAGTCATCAGATTTTAAATATTGTTCCATTTTTATTTCAGCTACATAGCTACATATAAAGTAAGACAGGTAGGAGACTATGATGAATGGGATAAAACTTTTTATATTGTAATTGCATAGAAATTAAATTATATTAAAAAATTATGTTTGATAATATTCCATTTCTAAGTTGTAATAGATAATTGATAAGTTTATTACATTAAAAAAGTTAACATTAAAAAAAGTTGTGATTCTTTAAAGAAAACCAAAACCAAAACCAAATACATAAATACAATATGTTTAAGTTTACCATAATGTATATAATGTTCATTCTCACACAACAATAATGACTCAACGGATCATATTTAATACATAAAAATAGGATGAATCTTTTACATATATAGTAGTATTAGTTTAGCGGTGTTCCTGGTATGCATGACTATAATAGTCATATTTAATACATGACAATAAATAATCAATTGTGTTTGATTTATGTACTAATTAAAAAAGTATTTAAGCTTAATGATTTATTAGTGGTCTTTCAATAATTTCTTAACTAAAAGTTGTAAACCTTAAATCTATAAAATAAAAATAAGCTATGAAATTTAGACTAAATTAATACTTTTTATAAACTAAGATATCCCCACGCGCAAAGATATGAAAGCTAATCTAAATAACTTTCTCCAAGTTTGATGCTGATGATCAATTTAAAGGTTTCACATCTTTCAGCAAAATTTTTCTCATACGCACTAATAAAGGATTGAACACTGGACTAAATGATTAAAAAACTCAAAACATTATGTTGGTTACCAAACCTTAAGTTGAAACTATTAAAAGATTGTTTTTGATATCTCAAGTGTAATTTAATCAAATGAAGAAAAGTAAGAACTGTCTTGAATTACAAGACTCCAACAATTGCAAATAGGGTTAGTTCAATTGAAGCAGCACTTTTATATTGAGGATTCTTAAAAGATGCTAAACTAAGTGGCGGCGTTGAATCAGAGAACCTCAAACCACCACTAACTTCATTAGCCTCTGAAGAAGAAGTTGTGGTGTCGGTATTGATGGTACTCCATCTGAGAGAGATACTCTCCCTTCTCTCTAACTTTTTGTTAGGGCATTAAACATGGCGCCAAGAGAAACATTACTACAATCTCGTGAAGGATGGCGGAAGGTAGGCTGGAGAAACGAAAGAGGGCATGTATCAAGGCGCTGGGATGTGGCGGGAGGAGGAGAAGGAAGGAAGGAAAAGGGTATGGCTGTAACAACATACTTCTTTACAGAATTCGGGAACAAATGGAAAGCGAAGGACTTCTATTTTGAATTTAAGGAATTGGGAGAAATCGATGAAGTGGTTATTCCCCCTAAGAAAGATATGAGAGGTAGACGCTATGGGTTTGTCCGTTTCTTCAATGTGGTGGATGAAAAAATGCTGACAACTAAACTTGATAGTCTAGTTCTCAATGGTAGGAAACTTTTTGCAAACCTCCCAAGGTTCCAGAGAGAAGAAAATTCAAATGGTAAGATACAACGCAAGGAGCTGAAGATAAACAAGGCAGGTTCAAATGGTGCTAAAGGACGGTGGAGTCAAGACTTCAATGCTAAGGGATGGGTGGATAATAGATCTTTTGCAGAAGTTATCAAAAATCGCAATGGTTCAGCAGGCACCAGTGGGGAAACAATGGTGTTTAAAACCGTGAGTTTTGACGTAGAGAAGGAGGAGATCGAGCAATATAAAAAAGCGTACACATGAGTCATCAAAAACCCAGGGGAGGCTATGGAACTCGAACAAGGTTTTCATCAAGAGGGTTTATTTTCTATCAGACTAACGATCTTGGGACTAACTTGTGCATTCTTGAAGACTTAATAAGTGGAGAGGTAGAGAATCAGAGAGGATGGTGGGAATAATTTTTTAGCACTATAAGGCCTTGGGATCCTTCTGATGTGGATACAGATAGAATCCTTTGGCTCAGAATAACGGGTACTCCGTGCCATGCTTGGGGAGATAAATTCTTCAAGGTTTTAGCTGAGATCAGAGGCACTTTCATCAAATGTGATGAACACACCCTGACCAGATACAAGATTGGATGAAGCGAGGGTATGTGTAAAATCGGGATGGAAGGAGGTTATAAACGATAAAGTCAAAGTTTTCATAAACGAAAAACCATTCATAATTTTCACGAGGGAAGATCAATCTTTGTTAAAGGATACTCATCCATGTAGGAGAGAGTTGGAGGAGGAAGAATCAGATTCGTATGATTCACCAGCAGACATGTACATCGACGAGGTGGTTTCAGGGGAGGATAGGGGATTTATCAAGGTAGTATCAAGGACAGACAAACCTAGAACCGAGAAAGCGAAAGGTCAAGATGAAAAAGGCGGAGTGGAGGAGGCTGTAAAATCTGTAAACATAGGTGACAGATAACAACTATCTCAAAACAAGTAGGGTTCTATGTCAAATGCTAAAAAGGTGATTATTGATTTACTTGAAGAAGTTAGTTTGTCCACGTCTAAAGTTGCAGACCATCAGTCTATAAATGAAAGGCAGGTTATAGAGGAGGGTCCCGAGGAAAGTGTTGTAGGGGACACCGAAGAGAGAGACACTTTATTTGCAATAAATTCAAACTATGGTAGGACCAGTGGAAAGAAAATTGCATTGGTGGATAAAAAAGAAATAAGAAAAAGTAAAGGTGGGCCAGGTGAAAACGTTTTTGCGGAGTCAGGCCCAATTACGTTTGATTCAGCATGTAGGAATATTACAAGGAAAAATCCCATTCTAAAGAAGAAAATAAAGAAGATCAACCCGGTGAGAGGCTTAGGCGAAAAGGTGGAGATAGCACCTTCTTTCTATGCGTGTATAGCTCTTAGACAAAGCAGCAGGGCGGACAAGAAAAGGGAAGATGCCGAGATTTTCGAATCAGAAGGAGATGATATATCCAATGGTGAGTTCATTCCTTGCAATTCTTATACTGATTCTGATATATTACGATGTAACAATAGGATGCTGCATAATGTTACATCAGGATGCTGCATAATGTTAATTCTGATGTGGGGAAGAAGGTGTGGAACTCTATTTATAAGCTGGGTGTAGTGAGCGGTGAAGATGACGATATGAGTGTGAAATTGATAGAAGCCTTAGAGTTAAGAGATAAGAAGGGTTTGTAGGGGAAGAAGATGGATTTAAAATCGTTACAATGAATTTTTTTTCATATAACATCAGAGGTGGGGGAATTCCCTTCAAAAGGAGGGGAATTAGTTTTCTTTTGCAGTCCAATAAAATTTATGTGTGTTTCCTACAAGAAACTAAAATTTCTTGTTTTAATGAAATGGTAGCGTGGGCCTTTTGGGGTAGTAAGGAGGTGGAATAGACGGCGTGTAACTCTAATGGAGCGTCGGGAGGTATGGTTATTCGTTGGAGAAGAGGATTGTTGTCTCTGAATTATAGTTTCAAGGGATTAGGATTTGTTGGCATTAATATAGATTATGAAGGTGTCTGTTATAATCTAGTAAATGTGTATGCTCCTTGCAGTGTTATAGAAAGAAGGGCTGTGTGGAGTTCTTTAATGGAGAGGAAAAGAAAAGACGGGAATGACGAATGGTGTATTGTTGGAGATTTTAACGAAGTCACGAGTAGGGAGGAAAGAATTGTTGAGGGTGTTCACTATAATGTTAGAGGAATGAAGGATTTTCGCGGCTTCGTCGAAAATATGGGATTGATTGACATTCCTTGCGTGGGAGGAAAATTTACTAGGTTCAAAGACAATGGAAAAGCCATGAATAGATTAGATAGATTTTTGATTTCGAGGAAGATGATAGATGATTGGGATGCGATAGATCAAAGAATAGAAGGTAGAGACATTTCGGATCATGCCCTAATTCGGCTAAACATAGGAAAGGTTGATTGAAGCCCAAAACCGTTTCGGTTTAATAATGCTTGGGCGAAACATGGAAAGTTTAAGGCTTTCATAGTGGAAGAATGGGAAAAGTTGAAGGTGAATGATAGGGGAGATTAAATTTTGTACGAAAAATTAAGAAGTTTGAAGAAGCGTCTTTGAGATTGGAATCGAGAAGTCTTTGGTTGGATTATTTTGAAAGTGAAGAAGGACGTGGGAAATCTTAAAGACTTGGACAATATGTTGGTGGACAATATAGGAGGAGATATTGAAGTCCTGGCTCAAAGTAGAAGGGAAGTCACTAAGGAGCTTTGGAATAATTTAAACGTAAAAGAAAGCATGCTTAGATTAAAATATAGACAACTTTGGTTGAAAGAGGGAGATAGGAATTCTAAATTGTTTTACAATTCTCTTAAGGAAAGACAAAGAAGAAATGCGATAACATCATTGGAGGGAGAAAGTGGTAAGGTGGAAGGTGTTGCAAAAATTAAGGAGGAGTTCAAAAACTATTTTCAAGGTTTCTTTAAAAAAGAGAACTTAGCTAGACCCAACTTGGAGGGTTTAGTTTTTAGTTGCTTGGGTGAGAGTGATGTTGGGTGGCTGGAGAGGCCGTTTTCTGAAAAAGAGGTTGTCATACCCTAATTTTGACCCCCCCTGAGATGTCATACCACCAAACATCTCATCAAACTCAAGACAGGTACTCAGAGCAATCACTTATTTATCTGATACCCATTCGAGGGTGCTCAAGGACAAAGGAGTTCAGGAAAATGATCAATCAATATGAGAATAACCTCTAATACAATCATGGGACTCAAATGATTCATTTATCCACCTATGTTGATTAGACATCAGTCATCAGGGCTCAGGTTTGCTCAGATCACCAGACTAGGGTTTTGGGCCCATCAAGGACTAAGATCAGGGACCACATTTGGGAAACCCTAAAAAGCCCCAGGGTATCACTCAAAGGATTCAATCATCTTCAAATGATCCATATAACAATATCCACTAAGCATTGTACTTCAATTCAAGATCTACAGTCATCAATTTCATCTGGTCGATAATTAGGGTTTCAGACCTAATTCACCTGGACAGTTGACTTTTAATCAGGACATGGGTCCACAACTCAAAGCATGGATTAATAACTTCTACTACCTCAATATAATCCATTCACATCACTCATTTGAGGAGGAGAACTTGATTCCTCACAAAAGTCCAAGATTTCACTTCATTTGGAAAAAGTCAACTGTACAAGATCACCTTTGACTTTTAAGATTTTTGGTCAAACCATGACTTTTAAGGATCAATATCATCAACATATGATTATTGAAGTCATTTGACCAAAGAAAATCAAGAAAATTCATCAAGGATCAAAAAGTCAACAAAAAGTCAAACTAGTGCATTTTGACCTAGTTCATGGATCTCAAAATTTCACCTACACAACTCAGAAAATTTCCAACATGAAAGTTGTAGATCTCATAAAATAAAACAACTTCTCACAAGGGAACTTTTTTCAAGAGATCAATCATTTAAGATATATAAGCTTTGGAAGTTATAGGTCATAAAAAACTTAGAAAAATTCTAAGTATTTTAACCTAGTTTTCTTCAAACTTTGGGCCTGTTTTTCACAATTTTCCCAAATGATTTTGAAGAAAATCAAAACTAATGAATTGAAGTACATGATAAGGGATTTCCTAATTATGCTAAACCTTCCCCAAATTCATTTTGAGTTAAGAGTTATGATGATTCAAAGTTGGGCTCATGAAGTGAAATTATAGGTCATGTACCATTTTGAAACTTTGCAAACTTGTGCAAATGACTCCACTAATTGATGCTACACGACCCATAACACATAAGTAAAGATGCCATGCATTCAATTTCACCATGGCATAAGGATTGGAGAATATTCCCAAAACAAGAACATGTGATTATGTAATGATTACATTTAGGAATTTATGGCAAATGGATGAATCACCAAAGGAATCTTCTCACCAACCAATTGAAACACACTCTGCATCAGAAATGTCCCCTAAGATTAGATAAGATCAATGGATAGGGAGATAGCTCGGTTTGGCCATCATTGCATTTTGGAGATTCTTTGAATTCCTTCATGACCAAGAAACCAAAACTCCCTCACTAAGAAAGCTCACTCCTCCAATTTGTACTGAGCTCTTTGCCTATAAATACAAGTGCATTCCTCAGTATTGATCACACCAAAGCAACTCTAATTCTTGCTTTCTCCTTCTCTCCCTCTTGCTTATAGTTTTCAAGAGTTCTTTGGCAAGAAGAATCGAATTCTTCAAACTAGAGCTTTTCTTTTGAAAGTAAGCTTTCTAACATCTCAAGGAGGTCCATTAGAGGTGATCCAAGCACCTGGATCACTTCTGTAAGTGCAATAACACCATAGTCACTTTCATTTTGGAGCTCGAGCAGTTGGAGGTCTGTAGAACAAATTAGAGAGTGTCAAGCAAGTCCAAGCATTCAAACACTTTCCTTGGAGTGTAGAGAAGCTATCCAGATGGTCGCAGCTCATCTGTAGGTGCAGAATCATCATCTTCAATTCCTACTTGAAGCTCAAGCAAGATGGGTCGAGTAGATCATTTAAGGGGTTTTCAAACAATCTAAGTGCCCAGATAGCATTATCAAGGTCCCAGGAAGCTTTTGCAATCATTCACTCAAAGCCAGAGGCTCTCCATCATCATCACGACCTTCAGTTTCAGAGGTAAGTTTTTGAACTCCACCTCTTTAATTTGCGCACTCTTTCTGTTAAAACTCGATACCATTTCATTCAGCATCATCAGAGGATTAAAAACCCTCTATCATCATCTATTTATCTTTCAGTATGGTCATTTAATTTGATTTTCAAATTTTAGGGTTCTTCACGTTTTTCAGATAATTCATTATATGTAGTTAATATCAATCCGTGTTAGTTACATATTTGAGTTCTTGAGGAAATTTAGAGTGAAATCCATGTTTACATTACCCTGTTTGGCTGAGAAACGAGCAAGTTCACAAATTCAAAATTTGAGAGCTTGAGGTTGAAGACAACCATGGCTGTGGCGCGCAAATTTCAAATCCATGGTTGAAGTTTATTATATTTTGAGTGGAAGGCGTTTTCTAAACGAATTCATCGTTTGCCCTAGTGGCCTCACATGCGCTATTAGTCCTCTCATGCCTATAGTCTGGGGTTCGAATCCCCCTCGCCCCAGACTTTCTGATTCTTTTATTTTTAATAGTTTTCAACTCGTTTTGAAAACAAAACTAACTGAACGCGCGTTATAATAACCAACTGGCGTTTGGCCCAGTGGTGTTATTTTGAGTGTGTGACCATAAGGGCGTGGGTTCAAACCCTCCAAGGACCAAACCTTATTTTTTACACTTATTTTCCTTCATTTTCTTCACAAACTTCATATAATTATTTCACCTATCAAATTAAGTAATTTTTACTTGATTTTTCACACACTTCTCATTTAATATATCTATTTTGAGAATATACCCAAAAATCATAAAAAATATATTATTTTAATATGTTTTAATTAGGTTTAAAATCACATATCTTTAAGTATGTTTTAATAGTTTAAAAATATAATTTTCACTTGATTTTCAAAACCTAATCTCTTGTAAATATTTTTGAGTTAAAACCCTAATCATTTAGGTCTTAATCAGGTATAGACTTTGTCTTTACTCTAATTAAGTTGATTTTCTGTCAATTTCCAAAAACTGTATTTACAAAACTCTCTCTATGTTTTCAAAACATTCTTCTGGTATTTGAAGGGCATTATTCCCGGTGAAACTCTTCAGATACCTATGTGACCTAAGGTCCATATTCACTTCTTCTATTTTCAAAAACCTTTAACTGTTTATAATAAACATTCTACTATTATCAATAAACAACCAAGCTACTGGTAAGGCTTTGTACATACATCTTCAAAGGCCTCCACTCTACGTATGAGTACAACCTTAGGACAGTTAAACTATATATATATATTATAGGACTATGGCCTAGGATTGAGAATGTCTTCCCGGTGAAGGCTCTTTCCTAATTAGAGATCTTTAGTTTAAACCTCAAGATGAATTATTCCCGGTGAAACATCTTGAAAAAAGCCTTAGAACCCAAATAGGACACATCCACCCAAGAGGAATTATTCCCGGTGAAACCTCTTACCCATTTGCTTAGAGCCAAAATAAGTTCAAAACCACATAGCTTTCTCTTGTGCTATAACAATGACCCTCGATTAGCCTCCTCTTGGGCTTTGTACAAGGACCCACAGGCTTCTTAAAAGCATTCCTAGCCTCCTCTTGGGCTTTGTACAAGGACCCACACGCTTCTTAAAAGCATTCCCAGCTTCCTCTTTAGCTTGTATACAAGGACCCATCAGGTTTCTTATAAACATAGGAACAGGTCTTTAGTTACCCTTTAGCCTATCCTGGTGAGTTTCTTCCACTCTTCAAACCAGACTTTAAACAAGCTAAGAATGTCTCAATCTCACATTGAGTTCACCTTTTGGAATGAGAGACATGGACAGTCTCTGTCACCCTTATCTCCATTAATTTTCCTCCTTAGCTGAGTCTAGGTTCCATATCTGTCTATCCTCAGTCAGTGTCAGCCTTAATCTTGGGCTTTAAACAAGATGTCTCAAATAGTTAATCATTCTGCCATCATCTAAAACCCCTGGAAAGGGTCAGCCTCCATTCATTCCTTCACTTTAACAAAATTCCCTAGATAGGGTTAACTTCCAAAAATTAAACTTTCAAAAGATAAACTCTCAAGTAGAGTAAAACCTCTGGAAAGGGTTAGCCTCCAAAATTAGTCCTCTAAAAGATAAATCTCACTTAAGGTCAATCTCAGTCAATAAAAACCAATTTCCCGGTAGAGTCTACTTTAGGTCAATCATCCAAACAAATCCCCAGTAGAGTCACTCTTCAAAACCTGAGTCTTTCATTCATCAATCCCTGCTTAACAAAAGCACAATCCTCAGTAGGGTCAACCTTTAGTTCCCAAACAATAGGATAACCCTCAACAGAGTAATAGTCCCCTCTGAGTCAAAAGATCCTACACTGGTAGATCTTTCCCCATTTTAAAAGTCAGCCTCAACCTTGGGGTTTGTACAAGGCACATACTCCTCTTAGAGTCAAAACCCTACTCATAGGTATTCCCCTAGAGAGTCAGCCACAACCTTGGGCTTTGTACAAGGCAGATAATAGAGTCTCCCCAGTGAGTCCTTCACTATCAAGTAGCCACAACCTTGGGCTTTGTACAAGGCAGATAAAGCCACATTTTCTTGTGTCAAAAGATTCCTAACCTTCAGGATCTTTTCCCCACAGAGTCATCTATACTCAGTTTCCTCTACAATCAGCCACAACCTTGGGCTTCATACAAGGCACAAAATAGAGTCTTCCCTAGCAAGAGTCAGCCACAACCTTGGGCTTCATACAAGGCACAAAATAGAGTCTCCCTAGGTAGAGTCAGCCACAATTCTGGGCTTTGTATAGAACACTAAAATAAACCCTTCAATCCATCAAATAAACAACTCTCCAGCTAAGAGTCAGCCTCAATTCTGGGCTTTGTACAAAACACAAATTTCCTTTAGTTTAAGATAATTTCCATTAGAGTCATCTCCCAAAGTCAATAAAATCAATTAAAAAGCCTCAAGCTTGGGCCTCATACAAGCCAGCTAAAAATCAAATCTTTCAAACAGTAGATAGACATAGCTTATCTTTATAGGGAGATATTTCTCCTATCTCACCACAAACAAACAATCATTTCAAATAAACAATCATTTCAAACATTCTCCCATTTAGGACTCGTGAAAGGTATGCTCTGGCAACACACCCAGACTTGTACAACTTTCCCTAATTTGGTCGAGAATCTTTCATTCAAGAGAAACATGACTGGCATACTTGATCAACCAAGTAAGGTCCCTCTCTTAATGAAACGAACTTAGCTTTTCTGTCACTTTTTAATGTTTGTGGTGGAATAGTAGAAATACCTCTCTGTAAAGATGACTTCATGTCTCTTTACTGTAAACAGAGATTTAATTCAAGCTTCAACCTTGAGCTTCAAGCAAGGCACCAAAAACAATTAATTTCCCTAATTAGTTCCCCGAACTACAAAAAGCTCTTACTTCCATTAGGGATATGTAGGCATGAGATTCACAAGGAATCTCAGCGAGCTAATTAAAAAACCAAAAATAGTCTGTCTGTCTGTCTTTTAATTCAATTCAATCCTCTCTCCTAACACAAAGGAGAAACTTTCCCAATCATCAGCAACAAACACAAACACATAGACACAGAGAAGGTTTCCGTAGAGTACTACGGATATGTAGGGTGCTTAAAACCTTCCCTATGTATAACCGACCTCCCAGACTCCAGAATTTCTAGTCTAGGTGAATCCCCACACTTAGCAAACTCCTAGGGTTTATTTGAGATCTTTTTCCCCTTCCTCCTCGTAGGATAATTAAAAAGTTCGTGTGTTATCATAGGAAGAACTGAAATAAAATTCATCCCGCAACGGGCGCATTCTCCTTCCAAATTCCGCGTGAAGGGTCTAGCGTGCCGTCCTCCCAAGTGAAACAGGGAGGTAAAAAAACGACACCACAGAAAAATGGCGGCTCTGCTGGGGAGAGTAATAACCTTGGTTTTTCATCCAAGCCAATGGTTGACCTGTGCTGGTCCAGCCCCCAATGAGGAATTAGGGATGCCAAATTCCCCCTCAAACAAGAGAGGTCCTACCTAACCTCTGTGTCATTTCATGTGATTGTTGCATATATACTTGTTTATTTTGTTTGTTCTGTATCGGGAAAGGGTTTGATTCCCCCTTGTGGTGAGAAATCCTATACCCGGATTTGAGAGCAACATAAGATAGGATGGAGGATGTCTTCTCGGTGAAGACCCTCTAATCTTGGTTCCCAAATCTACTCTTGGGATTTGCCTGGCTGGTTGTGATTAACTACGCCAATGCATTCCGAGACTGATTTGTACCAGGAGGACCTAGGAACACATTAACCTCACTTAAAGCCTTCTTAGGACGTAGAGCGGTGATTACGAAAGTAATTGTCACGCAGATACTACACTCAGGGAAAACTCTCTTAGAGATACCAATCAACGTATCTTTAAGATTGAGCAAAAGCTCTGAGACCCCTAGAACCTGTTCTATAGGTACAAAAATCCTTATCCTTAGTTTACCCTAGGGCAAGGTTTGCGATGTGACTCCATGACCACAATACCCTTCTACCCCATGTTTGTTTAAAAACTCTTGTGTGAACATTCATGCATTCATCAAAAAAATAAAAGAGTCTTTTTCGAGTTGTTTTTCAAGGAAACTAAATAACGAACGTTTTGAACTTCATAGAGTGAAAGAGAGAAACAGAGAAAGGACTTAAGGATCTATACCAGGGATTACGGAAGAAAGAGAGCTAGGAAGTACACCTTCAAGATTCATAAGGTCGAGGAATTGGAAAAGCTCAGAAAACGGGTGGTCAACCCCCAGGCTTTCAAGGAGAAGTATGGAAAACTTCTGCCTCTTCTCAATACCAATATTGTGGATGGGATCCTTCCCACTTTGGTACAATTTTACGATCCAACGTATCACTGCTTTACCTTTCCAGATTATCAACTCATGCCTACGTTGGAGGAGTACTCTCGTCTGGTTGGAATACCCGTGTACGCACAAGATCCGTACTCCGGTTTGGAAAAGAATCCCGACGACATTATCATCGCAGCAACTACTCCCTTGAACGTAGTCAACATCAGAACTCATATGGTGAGTAAAGGAGGAATTCAAGGATTTCCCTCCAAGTTCCTATTGGATCAAGCTGGGTACTTCGTCAGCATCCAAGATATGAGTGCTTTTGAGGACATCTTGGCATTGCTTATCTACGGATTGTTTTTGTTTCCTAACATTGACAACTTCGTCGACATCAATGCAATTAAGATCTTCTTAATTGGAAATCCAGTTCCAACCTTGATTGCGGATGCTTACCACTCTGTGCATTCAAGAAACCTGCAGCGAGGAGGATTAATCACATGCTGTGTACCGTTGTTATACGAATGGTTCGTCTCGCACCTGCCAAAGTCTAGCACTTTCTGGAACATGAGGGATGGCCTTCACTGGTCACATAAAATCATGTCCCTCACTCATTCGGACATTGATTGGTGTAGTCCTGACAACGACGAAACCAAGATCATCTTCAGTTGCAGAAGTTATCGCAACGTACCCCTTATTGGAACTAAGGGAGGAATCAGTTATAATCTAGCTTTGGCCCGTTGTCAATACGGCTATCCCATGAAAAATATACCAAGTAGTATTCAATTGGAGGGTCTGTTCTTCAAGAACATCGACGATCATGGCAACATGCTGAAAAAGGAAATCGTCCAAGCCTGACATCTTATTCACAGCAAAGGGAGAAGATTGTTAGGAAAACATCTTTGCATCTCCCTGGATCCTTACCTACAATGGGTACGCGTCAGAGAATTCAAGCTCAGGATGCCTTATTAGTGTCAAGAACCTATTCCCCTAAGGGAACCAATCTTCCTTTTCTCCACCAATGTTGAGAAACTACAAGCGGCATTAAACAAAGTATGCCCAGAAAGGAATGCTTGGAGGAACAAGTATCGAATCGTCAACACGGAAAATGTTGAGATTCAAAACATCCTAAGAAGGAAGGATGAGTTACTTGAAGTACTCGATCGACAAGTGACACAATCGTCACTTTCTCATCATATCCCTCCTGCTTCCTGGATCATCGATCAGCTCACGTCAGAGAACGCTCAGCTCAAGAAACAGAAGAAGATGTTAGAACGTGAAGTCGGCTCTTCGTCAAAGTTTTAGAGTCCTTTCTCTTTGTTTCTCTGTATTTCCCTTTTTAAAGTGTGTAAAAAACAGCGTTTTCGCTTAATCAATAAAAAGTTTGATGTTTCATAACGTAATTATGGTGTTTCCTTGAAAAACATTAATTTAATTGCATGCATCACTTTAGTCGTAAGCACTGACACGAGAATTGTCGCGGATCTAATCGTCACTTTCCTTTCTCTAAAAAGAGAGGAGGAGAAGGAGGTGAACAAAGGCATTCAAGCTGTCTCATTGTACAACACTCGTTCAAGTCGTAAGAAAAGAATGGACGACTTAGAGCAAGAGAATGGAGAACTCAGGGAAGAGGTTACTACTCTCAAGGAAGCTGTTGACAGGCTCAATAGTATGGTAGAAGCCCTGGTGGTTGCACAAAGACAACCTCCACCAGAAGAACCAAAAAGGACTATGGTTTCCGAGATTGTTTCTACTCCTATTCCTTAGTATACCATGCCGCCCAACCGACCTTGGGGCATGCCGTATAACTTTATTCCAGATGGGTACATATCCCCAGTTTCTGAAGTCACAAGAGTTACAATGGATATGGATCCACTAGAGGGTTACAGACCTCTGGAAATTGAAGTTCCAAGAGCAACGGCAATGGGTTTCACGCAACAGAACGCTGAGATACCAAGATCTGCTGTCATGGCTTCTCCACAGCCGATTGTGCATACTTTTCCTCTACCAGGCGGACAAGTGTATCATCACGCTCCCAATGAGGACGCTGGCCTGCATGAAAGATTGGACGAGTTCCAGGAACAGTTTCTGCAAATGCAGAAGGAACTCAAGACTCTCCGAGGACAAGATCTATTTGGAAAGAACGCTGCAGTCTTCTGTCTGGTTCCAAATGTTAAGATTCCTCACAAATTCAAAGTACCAGAATTCGAGAAGTACAAAGGGAATTCATGCCCACAAGTAATCTCGTGATGTACGCTCGAAGGATGTCAACTCAGACTAATAATCAACAATTGCTCATTCATTATTTTCAAGACAGCCTAACTGGTGCTGCACTCAAATGGTACATGAACTTGGACAGTTCAGAGATTTGTACTTTTCGAGACCTCGGAGAGGCCTTCGTCAAACAGTATAAGTACAATCTAGATATGGCTCCCGACAGAGATCAACTTCGGGCCATGACTCAAAAGGATAAAGAGAGCTTCAAGGAATACGCTCAGAGATGGCGTGAAGTTGCTGCTCAGATCTGTCCACCACTTGAAGAGAAAGAAACGACAAAAATCTATCTCAAGACTTTGAGTCCATTTTACTACGGACGAATGGTTGCTAGTGCCCCCAGTGACTTTACCGAGATGGTAAACATGGGCGTACGTTTAGAAGAAGCAGTTCGAGAAGGACGCTTGAACAAAGAACCAGAATCTTATATTGGTCCTAGGAAGTATGGAAGTTATTTCCAGAAGAAAAAGGATAAAGAGGTCAACAATGTCTTGCACAAAGCTAGAAAGAGGTTTGAACCTCAAGTTGCAACAGTAACCCCTGTTGTTAACTCAGCGCAAGCTTATCAACCTCAGGTTTCTCAACAACCATTTCAACAAAGGTCACAACAACCTCAGCAACAGGTTCGACCTCCAAATTTCAACAACAATCGGGCACAAAGGTATCCTCCCTTTGACCCCGTACCAATGCCGTATGCAGAATTGTTTCCAACTCTACTGGAAAAAGGACTCATTCAGACAAAGAGTCCTCCAAATCTCGCAAATGAATCATCACCTTGGTTTAAGGCTGTCCAATCTTGTCCTTACCATCAAGGGGCACCAGGTCACAACATTGAGAGCTGTCTCAATTTCAAGATCGACATCCAAAGATTAGTAAAGAGCGGAATGCTATCCTTCAAAGATACTAATCCTAACGTTCAAGCAAATCCTTTGCCGCAACATAAAGAAGCTTCAGTGAATCTGATAGATCAATACCCCAATGTCATTCAAATCTACGACATTCGTCAGATAGGGGAAAATATCGTCAAAATGCACGCTAGACAAGCTGGGTAGGGCCACGTACCACCTCACGACTACTTCGCATGTGAAATTTGTCCAAAGAATAATTAAGGATGTGTTGTAGTTCAAGCTGCATTACAAGAACAAATGGACTTAGGATGGATTCAACACATCCGAGTCAAAACTGACTGCGACGTCAACATGGTTCAAGGATGTCCAAGAGAATACAAGATCTACAAAGTTGAAGATCTCGAAGGATCGGTAGTCAGGTTCCATAAGACTTTAAATGGACTTGCCTTCTTTGGAACGGATTTCCATCCTTACAGTAGATGCAGAATTTTTCGAAAAAATTCACGAGGATGTTTGCGCGTCCGCAACGACATTCAGAAACTAATGGATGAAAATACCATTACAGTTCTGGCCAACAGAGAAGATGACGAAGTCTTTATCGTATCTCCTCAGATTAATCAAGTTGAACCAATGCAAGTTAAGTATGACAGCAGGAAGACAACAGTTGTTCCATTAGTCATATACTTACCAGGTCCTGTACCGTATGATTCCAACAAGGCTATACCATACAAGTACAATGCTACATTCATTGAAAATGGTAAGGAAATACCATTACCACCTGTTGTTAACATTGCTGATGTGAGTCGAGTCACTAGAAGTGGACGAGTATTCAACAGAACAACAAAAAATGTGGAGAAACCTTCGGAAGAAGCACCACATAAGAAAGATAATAATCCAACCAATGTTGTTTAAGCGAAAGAAAATGATGAGATCTTGAAATTAATCCAGAGGAGTGAGTACAATATTGTATATCAACTGCTACATACTCCGTCTAGGATATTTGTTCTCTCCCTGCTATTGAGTTCTGAATCTCATAGGGAAGCTCTACAGAAAGTTTTGGAACAAGTTTTCGTAGAACCTGGTGTTACTATAGGGCAATTCAACAACATCGTTACCAACATCTCCGCAAGAACTAATCTGTGTTTCTGTGACGAAGATCTTCCTGAAGAAAGAGTGGACCAAAACCTGCCACTCAACATCTCAGTTAGCTGAATGGGTGATGTTCTCACAGGAGTCTTAATAGACAATGGATCCTCCCTCAATGTCATGCCCAAATCAACATTGTCAAGATTATCCTTCAAGGATTTCCCGCTAAGGGACAGTCACGTCATCGTCAAGGCGTTCGACGGTTCAAGGAAGTCAGTTTTTGGAGAAGTAGATCTTCCCATAACTATTGGACCTCATACTTTCAAAATCACTTTCCAAGTTATGGATATCCAAGCAGCATACAATTGTTTGCTAGGTCAACCATGGATTCATGAGGCTGGGGCAATTACTTCAACACTTCATCAAAAACTGAAGTTCATACGAAATAACAAATTAGTAACCGTATGTGGAGAACGAGATTTGATCGTCAACAGCCTATCATCATTCTCCGACATAGAACCAAAAGAAGTCGCTGGAACTAAATTCCAATCACTTTCCTTGGACAAGGAAAAAGGAAAGGAAAAAGAAGCGTCTATTTCTTCCTACAAAGATGCAATCCAAGTTGTAAAGGATGGCACTACCAGTGGTTGGGGGCACATTGAGATTCCTACCAACAACAAGATTAGAACGGGAGTTGGATTCTTTCTGACATCATCAAAGGCTACTCAAGGGATTGAGGTAGTTCTCCCAATTCAAGAAACTTTCCGCAGTGGAGGTTTTCTTCAACCTGTTCAACAAACAGTCAATACCATCGGTACGGAAAACACCGATGAAGAGGAATGGCTATCCTATCTTCACAAAGTAGGATACGTCTCCATAACAGAGTCTGATTCACCTTAATGTTATCCAACTAAAGGATCTGAAAGTAAGACTCAACCAAACAGTGACGAAGTTACTAACAGCTTCACCACCAGAAGTCATGGTTCATCAGAAGAAGTTCCTCCTATCCCTGAAGAAACCTGGGATACACTAGGAGAACCAAGTGGAAAATTCGACTACATGGTGAAATACTCTGCTCCTGAAAGTTCAAAAATCTCTCTCGAAGACATTGTTCCAACTGGATGGAACATTGAATATGAGTACCTTACTCAGCCGAAAGAGATATACAAACCTTGCTATTCATCATCGGCATCTGGTGAAGTCATCATTGAGGATTATATCCCCAAGTCACCTTCCGAGACTACGGATCTAGAGTTTACATACCTAGTCAATGCCATCTTGGGAGAAGAGCAAGATCAAAATACAGAAGAGGATGATCTCGAAAGTGTCTCCGACAACGAGTCTCTCCATTCAGAAGATTGGAGGTTTCCTCAAAAGAAAGTCCGACATACTCCACTTGGAAATGGGTATGCTCACACCGCTCAGTCTGCTAAAGTAGAAGAAGATCGTCTGAGTGTTACAAAGATAGTGGTTGGTAAATCAAGACCTACCACAGGCTAACTTAAGCCTAAAGTGCCAAATTACCTAGTGCACAATGGGGTTCGCCACTATTGGACGGCTGTTGAAGTTTCGACTGTTTTTCGCACTCCTAAGTAGGAACTTTCACCGTTATTTTGTCCACTCACCATAGCCCGTGGTAAAGAGATGTTTCATAGGGCTTTGCATTTTACTATTTCTTAGGAAAATTTCCCTCTTTGCTTCGCCCAAAGCAATAGAGTTTTGTTTTATAGGGTCTTTGTTTCAAGAAGTGACCGTCGATAAATAAAAAAGTCATTTTGTTCCTTCGTTAGTTTTTCCCTTTTCTTTTTTCGGAAATTGGTAATCCTAAAAAACACCCTTAAAAAACATCAAAACATTTCATTAACTGCATACACTGAGTCTTCCCTCGTTGTCTAAATAAAACTTATCACATATATGCAGATTAATCATAAAACACCCCGTTGAAACGTACATTCGTATGACTTCTCCAAGCTTTGGGTTTCCTGTATTCGAGGCAGAGGAAGAAGAAGACGAAGAAATATCAAAGGAAATTTTCCTGTTACTTCAACAAAGGGAAGAGGCCATTCAGCCATACAATGAGCCTCTAGAGATCATTAACCTTATTTCCGATGGAAACAGAAAAGAGGTTAAGATTGGAGCTTTGCTCAGTTCAGAGATCAGAGAGAGTTTGATACAACTGCTCAAAGAATTCTCAGATGTCTTCGCTTGGTCCTATTAGGATATGCTAGGGTTGGATACCAGTATAGTGGAGCATCACTTGCCATTAAAACTAGAATGCACTCCGGTCAAGCAAAAATTGAGAAGAGCTCATCCGGAGATGGCGATGAAAATCAAAGAGGAAGTTCAAAAGCAAATCAACGCTGTTTTCCTCGTCACTTCAGAATACCCTCAGTGGTTAGCTAACATTGTTCCCGTTCCTAAGAAAGACGGAAAAGTCCGCATATGCGTCGACTACAGATATTTGAACAAAGCTAGCCCTAAGGATGATTTTCCTTTACCACATATTGACATGTTGGTTGACAGTACGGCAAAATCCAAAGTTTTCTCATTCATGGACGGATTTTTTGGATACAACCAAATCAAAATGGCAACTGAAGACATGGAGAAAACAACTTTCATCACCCCCTGGTGCATGTTCTGCTACCGCGTTATGCCTTTTGGACTAAAGAACGCAGGGGAAACATATCAAAGAGCCATGACTACACTTTTCCATGACATGATGCATAAGGAAGTGGAAGTTTATGTGGATGACATGATTGCCAAATCAGAAAATGAGGAAGATCACATACAGAATTTTTCAAAGTTATTTCAACGCTTACGGAAGTTTCAGCTTCGCCTGAATCCCAACAAGTGTACCTTTGGTGTCTACTCAGGAAAACTCCTTGGTTTCATCGTTAGAAAACGAGGAATTGAAGTAGATCCAGATAAAGTCAAGGCAATTCAAGAAATGCCTTCACCCAGAACTGAGAAACAAGTTAGAGGATTTCTTGGACGTCTGAATTACATCTCGAGATTCATATATCTCATGACTGTAACTTGTGCTCCAATTTTCAAACTTCTACGGAACAATATAAGTTGCGTCTGGACACACGATTGTCAGAAAGCGTTCGACAGCATTAAGGAATATCTGCTCGAACCACCCATCTTGTCCCTCTAGTGGAGGGAAGACCTTTGATAATGTACTTAACTGTCTTAGAAGATTCCATGGGTTGTGTCCTTGGACAGGAAGACGAGATAAAAAGAAAAGAGCATGCCATCTACTACCTGAGCAAGAAATTCACTGACTGTGAAATCCCGCTACTCCATGCTCGAGAAAACCTGTTGTGCTTTGGCCTGGGCTGCCAAGCGTCTCCACCAGTACATGATTCGATATACTACTTGTTTGATTTCCAAGATGGATCCAATCAAGTACATCTTTGAAGAGTTTGCCTTAACTGGTAGAATTGCCCGTTGGCAGATGCTGTTATCAGAATATGACATTGAGTATCACGCACAGAAAGCCGTGAAAGGAAGCATCCTAGCTGAGCACCTGGCTCACCATCCACTTAATGGTCATCAATCAACCAGTTTTGACTTTCCGGACGAGGATGTCATGTACCTCAAGATGAAAGATTACGACGAGCCACTACCAGACGAAGGTCCTGAGATAGGATCCCAGTGGGGCTTAATCTTTGACGGGGCTATCAATGCTTATGGATGAGGAATTGGGGTAATCATTGTTACCCTTCGAGGTACCCACATTCCATTTACCGCCAGATTAACTTTCAAATGCACAAACAATGAGGCCGAATATGAAGCTTTCATCATAGGTCTCGAAGAAGCCGTGGATCTAAGAATCGAACACTTGGATGTATACGGAGATTCTGCTTTGGTCATCAATCAAATAAAAAGAGAATGGGAAACACGCCAACCTGGGCTAATCCCTTACAAAGACTACGCGAGAAGATTGTTACCATTCTTCGACAGGGTAGATTTTCATCACATTCTTCGTGAAGAAAATAACTTGGCTGATGCATTAGCCACACTCTCTTCCATGATTAGGATAAATCATTGGAATGACATTCCTCAGATCGATGTCATGCGCCTGGATAGGCCCGCTCATGTTTTCACAACAGAAGCAATCATCGACGACCAACCGTGGTATAACGACATCAAAAACTTTCTTCAAAGGCAAGAGTACCCTCTTAGGGCATCAAAGAAAGATAGAAAAAAATTGAGAAAGTTAGCTGGCAGATTCTTCCTGAATGAAGATGTTTTGTACAAGAGAAATTTCGACATGGTTCTGCTCAGATGCGTTGGCAAGAAAGAAGCAGAAACACTCATGAGAGAAATACATGAAGGTTCCTTTGGTACTCACGCCGACGGACGCACCATGACAAGGAAAATACTGAGAGCAGGATATTATTGGCTGACGATGGAGTCAGATTGCTACCAGTATGCAAAGAGGTGTCACAAATGTCATATCTACGTCGATAGAATTCACGTATCACCATCTCTTCTCAACATACTCTCTTCCCCTTGGCCTTTCTCCATGTGGGGAATCGACATGATCGAGCCTAAAGCGTCCAACGGACATCGCTTCATCTTGGTAGCCATAGACTATTTCACCATGTGGGTCAAAGCAGCTTCATATGCAAACGTTAGAAGACAAGTTGTCGTCAGGTTTATCAAGAATCGCATCATCTGTCGCTACGGAATTCCTAGCAAGATAATCACTGACAATGGGTCAAATTTGAACAACAAAATTATGAAGGAACTTTGTGATGAATTCAAGATTGAACATCACAACTCATCTCCTTACAGACCAAAGATGAATGGGGCTGTAGAAGCAGATAACAAAAACATCAAGAAAATCATTCAGAAAATGGTCATCACTTACAAAGATTAGCATGAAATGCTCCCGTTTGCTCTTCATGGTTACCGTACATCTGTACGTACTTCGACTGGAGCAACTCCTTTCTCCCTTGAATATGGTATGGAGGCAGTCCAACCCATAGAGGTTGAGATCCCATCAATAAGAGTCTTGATGGAGGCAGAATTAACAGAAGCCGAGTGGTGTCAAAACAGATTCGATGAGTTGAACTTAATCAAAGAAAAGCGCATGACAGCTTTATGCCACGGACAACTATATCAACAAAGGATGAAAAAAGCTTTCGACAAAAAGGTTCGGCCTCGCACAATCAAGGAAGGCGACCTTGTAATAAAAAAGATTCAATCTTTTCTCACAGATTCTGGGGGCAAATGGACTCCCAATTATGAAGGCCCATACGTGGTCAAGAGAGCTTTCTCAGGAGGAGCATTAATACTCACGACTATGGATGAAGAAGAATTCACCCGTCCTGTGAACGTCGATGCAGTCAAGAAATACTTCCCCTAAATAATTAAAAGAACATCTCGCTAAGTTGAAAACTCGCAAAGAGCGACTTAGGCAAAAAAGAGCGTCTCGGTGAATTGAAAACCCGAAATGGCGATTCAGGCAAAGGTTAGAGACATAAAAAATATATATAATCAATCCCGGTAGACTTAAAACCCAAAAGGGGTAGTCTACGCAAAAGTTAGGGATATATGGCAAGTAACTGTGTTCAGGACAAACTTGATCATTCAGAAAATCCATAGCGGAATATTCATCATCAGTAGGTCATCTTCTACGAAGCACGAATACAGTGCAATTCAGAGTGGAAGGGAAAGATAACGGTCGTCACGTTTCAACGTAGTCCTTTTCCCAAAAATTACCAATTTCCAACTTTGTAAATACTCCATGGAATTAAGCCTTTGGCTGATTACCATTCCATAAATAACAATTCGAGCCTTGTGCCTTGTCTTTGCAATCGAGTCTTATTCAGTTTCTTAAAATGCATTTTTTAGGGTCTGATAGTCATTTTCTTGAAACAAACGTTTTCAAAAATAAAATGAATTTACTTGCAAAATATAGGTGAAATTTCTTTCTAAGATTTACAAATAATAGGAAGAATGCAAACAGTTGCTCCGAGAACGGTTGAGACTCCGGGAACAAAATTCCCCATGAGGTCGCTTTGCGAACATCTCCCGACGACAGATCTTCACTTCAAATCATTTCACTCACTTCAAACTGCGGGCAACTGGTAACCCGGTATCCCCAATGGAGTACAAACTGCATATTTCAAGAAGAAGACATCTTCTGATCAACAAAATTAAAGTCGCACCACAGGATTTCACATTCGCGACAATTCTATTCGCATTCACTTCACATTTTATAATCATCATAACACTCATGCATGCTTCACGCATCATATCATATGTCTGCATAGCCGATATTGTCTAGTTAGGCTTTGATCATGCTATTGCCCAAGTCACGTGGACCTCAACCCGAGTTTCCCCTGCGAGTCATGGAAGGGCAGTCTTTTTCCTAAAGACAATTCATACGCCAGGATCTCCTCAAGCAGGTTAACAAATAACTGTCTTCCTCAGGAAGATAGTTTGTTTACTTTTGGTAATCCCCAACAAGCTGACAGATGGCAATCTTCCTCCGGAAGATAGTTTGTCCACTTTTGGGATTTTCCAACTGTGATTCTCCACCAGATCGACACTCGGCAATCCTCTACAAGGATACAGTTTATCCATTTTCGGATTTCCCTACGGAGTCGGCAAATTCCAATCTTCCTCCAGAAGATAGTTTGTCCACTTTTGGATTTCCCCACGGAGTCGACAAATGGCGGTTTTCCTCCTGGAAAATGGTTTAACAAATCCCCAGCGGAGTCAATGAATGATAGTCTTCTTCAGGAAGATAGTTCGGATTCCTCAGCAAAGTTGACAAATGGCAGTCCTTCTCAAAAAAGACAGTTTGTCTGTTTAATACCTAAGGAATTGGCAAATGGCAGTTTCTTTGCAAGGAACAATTTGTCTGCCTCCAGGATGTTTCATCCCCATCAGAATTGATAAATGGCAGTTTTCCTCCTAGAAAACAGTTTGTTAACTCCCCAGCGGAGTCAGTAAATGGCAGTCTTCTTCGTTAATGAGATATTTCAGTTTTCTCAGCAGAATTGACAAATGGCAGTTTTCCACTTAGAAAACAGTTTATTAACCCCCCGGCATAAGTCGATGAATGGCAGTTTTCATCCTGAAGACAGTTCATCCACTTTCAAGCATGGTCATTAGCTCCTCAAAAGGATGCATGATCATATGGCATTCCTTCAAGGACATTGAATTAAAGGAAAGTACGATGAAGTTTCTTATCAATCATCGAATGGCATCTCTCCAACAAACACTGGTGAGAAGTTTGGTGAGGAAACAAACCTTTGGAGATTTTTCTTTATTTTAGATATTGTCCATCATTATCACAACTGAGACCAGTTTCGCGATCAGACATCCGAAACGAGGGGAGGTTGTTTACATCATTATAACTGAGACCAACTTCGCGATTGAACATCTGAAACGAGGGGAGGTTATCACAAATGAGACCAGTTTCGCGATTGGACATCCGAAATGAGGGGAGGTTGTTTACATCATTATAACTGAGACCAGTTTCGTGATTGGACATCCGAAACGAGGGGAGGTTATCACAACTGAGACTAGTTTCACGATCAGACATCCGAAACGAGGGGAGATTGTTTACATCATTATAACTGAGATCAGTTTCGTGATTGGACATCCGAAACGAGGGGAGGTTATCACAACTGAGACTAGTTTCACAATTGGACATCCGAAACGAGCGGAGGTTGTCTACATCATCACAACAGAGACCAGTTTCGCGATTGGACATCCGAAACGAGGGGAGGTTATCACAAATGAGACTAGTTTCACAATTGGACATCCGAAACGAGCGGAGGTTGTCTACATCATCACAACAGAGACCAGTTTCGCGATTGGACATCCGAAACGAGGGGAGGTTATCACAACTGAGACAAGTTTCGCGATTGGACATTCAAAACAAGGGGAGGTTGTTTACATTATTACAACTGAGACCAGTTTCACGATTGGACATCCGAAACGAGGGGAGGTTGTTTACCTTTTTTCTAAGTATCAACACTTAGTCAAAGAAGATGGATCATGCATTCTACATTGCCATCCATTCACCAGAATTCACATGACACATTTCTACAAGAGTTTGTCTCCCTATCCCCCGCCGAGAGCGACAACGGGATAAAGTAATGCACAAAAATTTCATCATCACTGCAACATCTCAGGAACGCCCAAAATTCGGGCATTCTTTGGTATTTAAGTCTCTTTCACTCAGAAGAGATCAAGATATCAATATTTCTCCCTCCAGATGAAAGAAACTTAAATAGGGGCATCTGTCATACCCTAATTTTGACCCCCCTAAGATGTCATACCTCCAAACATCTCATCAAACTCAAGACAGGTACTCAGAGCACTCACTTGTTTGTCTGATACCCAATCGAGGGTGCTCAAGGACAAAGAAGTTCAGGCAAAGGATCAATCAATATGAGAATAACCTCTAATACAATCATGGGACTCAAATGATTCATTTATCCACCTATGTTGATTAGACATCAGTCATCTGGGCTCAGGTTTGCTCAGATCACCAGACTAGGGTTTTGGGCCCATCAAGGACTAAGATCAGGGACCACATTTAGGAAACCCTAAAAAGCCCCAGGGCATCACTCAAAGGATTCAATCATCTTCAAATTATCCATATAACAATATCCACTAAGCATTGTACTTCAATTCAAGATCTACAGTCATCAATTTCATCTGGTCGACAATTAGGGTTTCAGACCTAATTCACCTGGACAGTTGACTTTTAATCACGACATGGGTCCACAACTCAAAGCATGGCTCAAGAACTTCTATTACCTCAATATAATCCATTCATATCACTCATTTGAGGAGGATAACTTGATTCCTCACAAAAGTCCAAGATTTCACTTCATTTGGAAAAAGTCAACTATACAAGATCACCTTTGACTTTTAAGATAATTGGTCAAACCATGACTTTTAAGGATTAATATCATCAACATATGATTATTGAAGTCATTTGACCAAAGAAAATCAAGAAAATTCATCAAGGATCAAAAAGTCGAGAAAAAGTCAAACTAGTGCATTTTGACCTAGTTCATGGATCTCAAAATTTCACCTACACAACTAAAAAAACTTCCGACATGAAAGTTGTAGATCTCATCAAATAAAACAAATTCTCACAAGGGAACTTTTTTCAAGAGATCAATCATTTAAGATATATGAGCTTTGGAAGTTATAGGTCATAAAAAACTTAGAAAAATTCTAAGTATTTTAACCTAGTTTTCTTCAAACTTTGGGCCTGTTTTTCACAATTTTCCCAAATGATTTTGAAGAAAATCAAAACTAATGAATTGAAGTACATGATAAGGGATTTCCTAATTATGCTAAACCTTCCCCAAATTCATTTTGAGTTAAGAGTTATGATGATTCAAAGTTGGGCTCATGAATTGAAATTATAGGTCATGTACCATTTTGAAACTTTGCAAACTTGTGCAAATGACTCCATTAATTGATGCTACACGACCCATAACACATAAGTAAAGATGCCATGCATTCAATTTCACCATGGCATAAGGATTGGAGAATATTCCCAAAACAAGAACATGTGATTATGTAATGATTACATTTAGGAATTTATGGCAAATGGATGAATCACCAAAGGAATCTTCTCACCAACCAATTGAAACACACTCTGCATCAGAAATGTCCCCTAAGATTAGATAAGATCAATGGATAGGGAGATAGCTCGGTTTGGCCATCATTGCATTTTGGAGATTCTTTGAATTCCTTCATGACCAAGAAACCAAAACTCCCTCACTAAGAAAGCTCACTCCTCCAATTTGTACTGAGCTCTTTGCCTATAAATACAAGTGCATTCCTCAGTATTGATCACACCAAAGCAACTCTAATTCTTGCTTTCTCCTTCTCTCCCTCTTGCTTATAGTTTTCAAGAGTTCTTTGGCAAGAAGAATCGAATTCTTCAAACTAGAGCTTTTCTTTTGAAAGTAAGCTTTCTAACATCTCAAGGAGGTCCATTAGAGGTGATCCAAGCACCTGGATCACTTCTGTAAGTGCAATAACACCATAGTCACTTTCATTTTGGAGCTCGAGCAGTTGGAGGTCTGTAGAACAAATTAGAGGGTGTCAAGCAAGTCCAAGCATTCAAACACTTTCCTTGGAGTGTAGATAGCATTATCAAGGTCCCAGGAAGCTTTTGCAATCATTCACTCAAAGCCAGAGGCTCTCCATCATCATCACGACCTTCAGTTTCAGAGGTAAGTTTTTGAACTCCACCTCTTTAATTTGCGCACTCTTTCTGTTAAAACTCGATACCATTTCATTCAGCATCATCAGAGGATTAAAAACCTCTATCATCATCTATTTATCTTTCAGTATGGTCATTTAATTTGATTTTCAAATTTTAGGGTTCTTCACGTTTTTCAGTTAATTCATTAGATGTAGTTAATATCAATCCGTGTTAGTTACATATTTGAGTTCGTGAGGAAATTTAGAGTGAAATCTATGTTTACATCACCCTGTTTGGTTGAGAAACGAGCAAGTTCACAAATTCAAAATTTGAGAGCTTGAGGTTGAAGACAACCATGGCTGTGGCGCGCAAATTTCAAATCCATGGTTGAAGTTTATTATATTTTGAGTGGAAGGCGTTTTCTAAACGAATTCATCGTTTGCCCTAGTGGCCTCACATGCGCTATTAGTCCTCTCATGCCTATAGTTTGGGGTTCGAATCCCCCTCGCCCCAGACTTTCTGATTCTTTTATTTTTAATAGTTTTCAACTCGTTTTGAAAACAAAACTAACTGAACGCGCGTTATAATAACCAACTGGCGTTTGGCCCAGTGGTGTTATTTTGAGTGTGTGACCATAAGGGCGTGGGTTCAAACCCTCCAAGGACCAAACCTTATTTTTTACACTTATTTTCCTTCATTTTCTTCATAAACTTCATATAATTATTTCACCTATCAAATTAAGTCATTTTCACTTGATTTTTCACACACTTCTCATTTAATATATCCATTTTGAGAATATACCCAAAAATCATAAAAAATATATTATTTTAATATGTTTTAATTAGGTTTAAAATCACATATCTTTAAGTATGTTTTAATAGTTTAAAAATATAATTTTCACTTGATTTTCAAAACCTAATCTCTTGTAAATATTTTTGAGTTAAAACCCTAATCATTTAGGTCTTAATCAGGTATAGACTTTGTCTTTACTCTAATTAAGTAGATTTTCTGTCAATTTCCAAAAACTGTATTTACAAAACTCTCTCTCTATTTTCAAAACATTCTTCTGGTATTTGAAGGGCATTATTCCCGGTGAAACTCTTCAATTACCTATGTGACCTAAGGTCCATCTTCACTTCTACTATTTTCAAAAACCTTTAACTGTTTATAATAAACATTCTACTGTTATCAGTAAACAACCAAGCTACTGGTATGACTTTGTACATACATCTTCAAAGGCCTCCACTCCATCCAGGTTAGGCTTTATAGCTTTCAATTTACAGTTTTCATTTAAATTACTGTCAAATATAAACTGTATATATATTGTTTAGAACTACGTCTGAGTACAACCTTAGGACAATTGAACTATATATATATATATATATATATATATATATATATATATATATTATAGGACTATGGCCTAGGATTGAGAATGTCTTCCCGGTGAAGGCTCTTTCCTAATTAGAGATCTTTAGTTCAAACCTCAAGATGAATTATTCCCGGTGAAACGTCTTGAAAAAAGCCTTAGAACCCAAATAGGACACATCCACCCAAGAGGAATTATTCCCGGTGAAACCTCTTACCCATTTGCTTAGAGCCAAAATAAGTTCAAAACCACATAGCTTTCTCTTGTGCTATAATAAGGACCCTCGATGACCCTCGATTAGCCTCCTCTTGGGCTTTGTACAAGGACCTTGTTTACGGTGACTTCCGGTAAACAACCGATAGTCTTCCAAACTATAAAGTATACTTGGGTTTTGATATGATTTGGTTCATATTTGTTTGTTCTTGCTTCGAAAACTTGTTTGTGTTGTGATCATATGACTAATCATGTGAAACAACACTTGTTATACATGTTAACACAATTTCGACAAAGAAACATAGAAAGCATGTAAATTGCAGAAATATAAAGTGCAAGAATATAAAGTGCAGAAATGTAAAGTGCTTCGAATGAAAGTTAAACAAAAGATAAAGGAATTGAAAGATACTTTGAATAAAGAAAGATACAATAAGTATTCAAAATGGTGTTGGTGTCATACGTACATTTCTCAGCGAACTCGTTCTCTTAACACTTGATACTTGAGTGATTTGTGAGTGATTTGTACAAAATGAACACACGGAATCCTAACATTAAGACCCTTATTTATACTAATTTCGACCCTAACGGTCCTACACTAATATGATGCCACGTTGCTCACATGCATACGCTTCGAATCCCCGGGATGCCATCTGTCCTTGTTCGGTTACACAGACTATTTCAAAATTCAAATCCTCCCGCCTGAATCCTCTTTCAATACGTGGCAACGTGATCAAAACCTAGAATGCTTACAGAAACGCGCCAAGCTTCAGTACTCTTTGTGTTTCCTAAAAAACGTTTAAGTCTTAAAGACAATTTACTTCGAACTAGCTTCAATCTTCATCATCTTCATTTCAACCTAAACAACATCCTCGAAACATGGCCATCAGTAGCCATTTTTAATCTCAGAAATGGTCATTAGTAACCATCCTTCTTCGAACTCTAACTCTTCAAAGAATATTTTCTTCCAATGAAATCTCTAGCTAACAAATTGCCCCCAATAAATGCCTGTTTCGATGGAACGAGAGAAATATGCGTTTCTTGTCATGATGAGATTTCGTTTTACTCATTTTTTAGAGTTCCAAGATACTTAATTATTGTCATAATTATTTATGACTCATCTCTCAAAACGTCTTGTCATTTTCAAAAACGTCTCTTCAAAACGTATACTCCCACGTTTTGTCATTCTTTGTGATCATTGCTCCTATATACTAGGAGTAAGCTAATAACTGTTCGACCGCCGTTGGATTAAATCACTGGTTGCCGCGTGTCTTTGACCTTTATTCAAAAGATATGAAAAGGATTTCACTAAACCTTTAAATACTTAACCCTTTGCCTTCATATAACTTCACCCTTCATCTTTCTGCAACCACCTTAGAAAAAAGAAATCCTCTTTGATTTAACCTAATATTTTGAAGCAAATACGTCCATGGCATCTTCTTCAAGAACTCTTCAACCTGTTCAAAAGATTCAACATCCCACATAGGTTGGAAACCAACAATGTATGCCAGACCCAGATGCAGCAGAAATTCATGCTATCTACGCTTCTCAGGTAATTATTCCTTTTGAACTTTCTGGGAAAACTCATGCCTACATGGGTCCTTTACCTGGAGGAAATAACCCTTCGCTAGGTATGTTCTTTCCTGCTTATTATAAAACTATGCCATTGCTCAGTAAGAACCAAATAGATGAAGAGGTTAATCCAATCTTAGCCAAAAATACCCAAGTAGATGATGATTCAACCGAAACTAATGTAGCTCTAGAGAAAATTAGGTTAAATTACGCAACCAACTTCCTAAAAGTCTTCAGGTCAATCCCTTTAGCGAAGGATCCTGACCTATATTACGCTTGGCTGAATAAAGTAGAAAGCCAAAAGGCCTCATTTTGGAAGAAACTAGGGATTTACGATCTAATTCAAGTATCCAAAACGGGCTTAGAATATAATCAGACCATGTTAGTAGCATCAGTGTATTTTTGGGATGCGTCTCATAACACCTTCCATCTTCCTTGTAGAATGATCACCCCTACCCTCTTCGATATAGCCGCTATCACAGGGCTTCGACCAACTGGGGAAGTTTTCGATCCCATCTTCATGGATAATGACACCATCCAATTCAATGAAGTGAAAGTCACCTATACTACTTTTATCCAGAGGTATCATGTCAAAACATCTACTGAAGTTACAGGCGAAGAACATATTGCATTTCTAGCACTCTGGCTTTCGAGGTGTGTTTTTTGCTCCAGGTCTATCCAGGTGGCAAAAAGGTATCTCTATATGGCCAACCAGATAAATGCCGGTAAAAAGTTAAACTTAAGCCAGTTAATTCTAGGATTCCTCTATGAGAGTCTTGGCGAAGCAGCAGATCTTATCAAGAATTATACGACAGGATCTCTCCTCTTCGCTGGACCCTTCTGGTTATTGTAACTATGGCTTAATGCCACTTTCGAAGCACATCTTCCGTATAAAGGTAGTATTGATGAAGAAAACACGGTAATCAAGAATCGAACAGTCGAAGGGACTAGGTTGGCTTACCTAACTCCTAAAGAAGAATCAGGGAAGCTTCATGAGACTTTCCCAGCATACATGATGATGTTTGCTCAACGTTACCAGTTCGAACCTTCTATGGCTCCATTTGAAGAGAGGAAAGTAGGTCCTGAATGGTTCACCCGAGAATTCCCAGCAACTACTCCAGATCAACAAGCTGAATCTATGGTTATTTGGGAAGCTTTTCTAACGCCTAAACTGTTGTATCATCGACTACGATCTCCCAAAAGCCATTGTTGTCTCCTTTGTTACCAACCAAGTCTTGTTTCGAGACAATTTGGATTAGTCCAACTTAAGCCAAAATGCATGTATGATAAGAGAAATCACATGTGTCTACACACTTCGCATTTAGCTGAAGACGAATATGAATCAAAGATCTCAAAATATGTTGGCATTACCACTCTCTCTCCCATTTCTTTCGAACCCGCATTTTACTCTACCATAGATTTCCATCAATGGTGGACAGATTATTATACCACGCAAATCTTCGATGCTGAGAGCCTTACTTAAGAACTAACTGAAGCTTTTGCTGATGTGCAGGCAAGATTCAAAAAAGGTACTTCGACTCACATTAAAGAAATTCAAGCCTTTCAAAAATTCTTTGAAACTATCTACAGGCCTCATGATCTTAGTCGGACCGTTCGTGAAGCTGCGGTGACTTTACGTGAAAAATTTTCTGCTAAACTGGATAAGTTGAAACTGCCCACGTACGTTCGTCCTGAACTACGCTATGAAGTGGATTTTGAACTTAATCCTCCAAAATTCCCTCCACTACCTAGTGTTGATTTTGGTGTGGCTCTAAGACCTCCTTTTCCAGACTGGTTTGTGTGTGGGAATGCCTTTAAAATCCTTCAGGAACAATCTAAAAAACGCGCTGGACGAGTGGTTCCGACTAAGCATACCCTGGATACTTTCAAAGAACATCTTCATATAGGTCTTGAGCACGTTCGTGTCCTGACTCCAATACCTGAAGGTTGGGGTTTGGCCAATCCTTCGATTAACTCTCCTTTCGTATCCACAAATTAACTTCTGCTCTTGTTTACAGCTGTAGGTCGAAAGAATGCTACCAAGGAAGCAGCTGCTCAAAAAGAGACAGGAGACTCGAAAGGTGCTAAAGCAAGTGGGAGTGACACTGTCACTACCAGCAAAAAGCCAATGGTGTGTATATATATTTCCCTTATAGTTTGTGCATTTATCTTGAACGCTAATCGCTTTGTCCAATATGAATATTCTCAGGGTTCGAAGCCTCCAACACCTTCAAAACGAAAGGTTTCCAATACCAACGACTCAGATGATGAAGATAAATCTCCTCCTCGTACCAGACAAGCTGCGAAGAAACGAGAAAAGCTCACCGTTCCTTTATCCAGAGAAAAGGAATCTGGGACTTCAAGGCTTACTTCATCGAGTGACAAAGTATCTTCGGATGTATCACCTGCAAAGGCTGCTAGTACTATTCCAGTTGTGGAAAGTCATAACTCATGTCCCGATAACGTCCCACACAAGGTATTGAATCTCATACTATAACGATTTTTAATATTCGACTTCAATTGCTAAGTACACGTTTTACCTTGTATATACAGGACGACGTAGGCACAGCTATTTCTGATCTTAACACTTCAAACCTCAGCATTGATCTTAACAACCTTCAAGGTATGCATTTGTATCTTTGATTTACAACTCTTTGATGGCTTCTTGTCCTAACAAACTTTGGTTTACCTAATAGGTGTCCCTCAATGTAAACCTCCTGCCCTTTCTGAAATCCTCGAAGATGTTCAACCTATCGTAACCATCGTCTCCTCTGTGCGTGTTGAGGAAAGTCACTCGAATGACGCTTCTCCACTTACCCATCAAGATGAAGGCATGGAAGAGAACCCACAACATTCCAGTAGTGGCAACATAGTTGACCAGCCAATTGAGAGTTAAGACACTATCTCTGAGCATAAGGATGCAGACAAAACTTCTAATTTGCCTCCACCCGGCAATAATGAAACTTCGACCCTTGGGAATACAGTTACTCCTGTGGCTACTTCAAAGCAGACCACTGCAGTGCTTACTCCTACAGAACTGGAGCAACTCAAAGATACTAATCCTGTAAGCTTTCTCAAGGCTATGATGAATGCTAAGGGTATTTCGCCTATCAGGCTCGAGCCTTCTTCGACTGTTTTGGCGGACGGTGGTAAGGAGGATGATATTCCAACACTCCTTCGTCAGATAAAGTAAAAACTCTTTGAGACCAATCTTATTGAAACTCTGCGCAAGGATTCCACCAGCTGTTTTGGTTTGATCAATCTTTTGAAGAAGGTGGATTTACTCCAGGTCTCGGACGAAGTCTCCGAAGTGATAGTCTCGCTAAGTTCTCTTCTGGATCAACTTTAAGCTGATAATCTCCGCAAACGAGATGTTGATGAAAAACTCAAGGTGAAGATGATTTCTCACAGTTCTTCGTGGAAGGCTGCCAACAACGCAACAGACAAGGCAGCGCCCTTGAGCTCGAGCACACAAAGTGCCAAGAAGAATATAAAACTTGTGAGACAAACATCAAATCCTGGGAGCAGAAAATTAAACGTCTCGAAGAGAAAATAAGCAACCCTAAATCCCGTCAAGAAGAGATCAAACAATCTCAGCAACATGAGTTGAACGAAGTGGCGCAGTCAAGAATTCAACATCTCGAGATGGTACAGAAGTTAATGCCAGAGATCGAAGAACTGAACAAACAACAAGCACTAATCGAACTTCGTCTGACGCTGTGGGCCTCTCAATACGCCAAGATGAAGGATAATCTTCCCAAGGACTTTTACTAATTGTTCCAATTTTTGTAACATCTTTTGAGCTTAGTACTTTGTCTTATTTTGTAATAAAATTTAGCCCAGGAATACATGCACACTTTTCTTTCCAATTATCTATATATTATATTTTGCAATTATCACAAATAATGTTTTAACAATTCTTAAATTGTCAAAAATTTATTTTCTAGCTATCATAATGACCTTAATCGTGTATCTATGTGGCATGATTACTCCTCGTAGCCTCTTTAAGCCTAGACTTGACGTTTCCACTCCCTTAGCCGCAACCATCATTAAATGATGACATCACTTTTCAAAACGTCTACTTGGGACGTGCGTGTATCAGTTTCTAAAATGATTACACTTCAACTTCCAAGGCGGGAAACGGCGAAATCCATAACTTCTCTTAGGGAAACCAAACGCGGTCCAATCAAAACCTAGAAAATAACCACTCTTTTATGGCCAACATCCTCTATATAAGCCTTAGTATTCTGCTCATTTCTTCATCCTCTTACCATACTTTTATCTAAGTTTTCTCTCCTCCTCTTGTACTCCTTTAAATACAGAGTTTGAAGAACTTCCTTTTTTTTTGTACTCTCTTATTCAAAATGGCACAACCTTTAACTTATGCTACCATGAGGTACTCCATCAAAAAGGAATTCAAACTCTCTGTGGAAGAGTTCGATGAGAACCACATCAATGTTGACGCACTCTTTGCCAACCAACAAATCAAGTTTTACCAGGGAATCCTGGAGGGGTCTGTTTATCCAAACATGTTGGCAGACTTCTGGATGTTTGCGTCCCTCCGTATAGATCCATAAGGAAGGTCCACCATTGTGTCTAAGGTTTGAAGAGCCCTTATTACCATTACTCCCTCAACTATCACTGAACTACTGAGATGCGATAATCTTGGAGAAGCGTTTGATGATAACTCCATTAACATGACTACCTCTGATGTCTTGAGGGCCCTCATGGCTAATGATCCTTTTAATGCTAAGTGTAATACGGTGAACTGACTTTATTTGAAATGTCGCTGTAAGCGAGAGTCGCCACCGACTTTTATTTTATCCAAAACATCAGAAAGGCTAAAAGAACAAAAAAACCCTTTTTTAAAGAAACAAGGTTCGGGGGGTAATTTATGCAAAGGGAAGGTGTAAAACACCCTTTGCATCCATGGTTATCCATGGGCTCTTAATTGCTTTGCTCTTTGAAAAGAAATGTAGAAGAAGAAACAAGGACTTTAGCTCGTAAATGAGCGTAGCCTTGAGAGTGTTTAGAAAATAGAGTAGAAAAAGATTTTTAGAGCAAGGCAATTAGGAGCAATTACCTGGTTAGATGAAAAATGTTCTTTAGCCTTTCACGGTGAAAGGGTCAATCCATACCATAAGAGGGCAGGAAGTCTTTCGTTGGATGTTAACGGGTAATCGAATTATTGTTCTCCATAAGACTGTCCCATGCCATAGAAGGGCAGGTAGTCTAAGGGAAGGATCAGAATATCCATCTTCGTTAGGCAACCGGAGGATACCTCAGCACTTCCTAGGCAACTTCGAGGGACGAGGTCATATTTGGCGAATCGAAGGCAGCATCATTAGGGACTTATGACCTTGAGAATGAACTGAGAGCAACATTGCTGAGGTATCCTCGTATTCGAGGGACTTTGGCTATTCTGCATTAAAACACAAGGCAACAGGCAACAGGCAACAAAAGAGGTTACCCCAAAAGGTGCGTGGGTGAAACAATCATGTGATTAGATTCAGAATAAATTATCTTGTAATTAAGTGACTCTAATTCAGTTCAGAGTTATCACTCCCTAGAATTACTAACCATGCATAAATATAAATAGTATTAAGTGCCCTCAAGGCCAAACAATACACCAGGAAGCAGTTACAAAAAAAACATTATGGGAATGGGGGAAAAGAGGAATAATAGATCTGACTCAAGTAATAATTAAAGAAATCAGATAGGTTTTAGGGTTACCGACTATTGAGCTTTGGCGGTTGGCTAACCCTGAAAGTTAGGAAAAGAAAAACCAAGGATGAGTGCATTATCGATTCATTAACATTTTGAGGTTAACCTTAATCAGATAAAGGTAGTGACAAATAAGAATAAAAATCAGAATGGAATAGAACTTAGCTTTGATCTTGATATGGTTCGTAGCCGGAGGTAGCCTCGAGGTTAACCCTGAAAAATTGGCAAAGACAGACAGAAAAAGAAGTGAGTGCAAAAAAGAGTCCATTGAATTTCGAGGTTAACCCTAATAATATTTTTATAAGGCAAACAAATATTTAAATAAAATCGGGACTTAGCTTCGTAATAGGCGAGGCGCATAGTCGGAAGGTGTCTGATGATTAACCTGAAAAAATGCACAAAGAAAGAGAAAATTTCAGCATAGTCATGATCTTCCCAGATTAGGGCACAAGTTAACCCTGGTTAATAGAATAAATAAAATCGAATTAATTAATTATTGGTTTTCAACCTAATTAATTAAATCGAGGAAAATAAAATTCCGATTAAAATATCCTAACCCTAATATATATTTTTCATCAATTTAACAAAAATATTTATAATCAATTAAATGATTTAAACAATCTAAATTAATTTAATTCAAATAAAACCATTAATTAAAAATAAACATTTTAATTTTATCATATATTTTTTATGAAGAAGTAAAAAAAAAAGAAATTAAGAAATATTTGTATAAAAAAATATGATATTTAAAAAGATAAAAAATAATATACATAAAAAAATATTAAAAAAATAAGAAAAGGTAAAAAGGTAATAAAGGGACTCAGCTCTTGATTCAGTGCTGCTGGATTCTGGGAGTCCATGGTGTGCTTGTGGGATCAGGTGCGTTGGATCTGGCTTATTATTGATCCAATGGTGACGATGAGAAGATGTACAGTGGCGCGCACTAATTGGGATGCATAGAACCTATCATGTAGAACTAGCAAACAATTGTGCAATAATATATATCCTGGGCAAGATTCGAACCCAGGTTATCAGGTTATCACGTATGCAGCCATCACCATCTTACCAATAGTGTTGCGCGTTTCATTCAATGTTGATATACAAACAAAACACTATATATGAAACATAAGTAATCAAAAAGAAACGCGCGCGCCTTCCCCACGTGATTTGAATCGATCCAATAGCGTAACGCCACCTCCTCATCTTCTTCCTTGGCCGTTGTTTTAGACAGGGCCTATAGCAATGTTTCCGTCGCCATGGCTAAAGAGCTGCGATTTTCAATACTAAAGGATAACAACAATAAATGCAAAGTAAGACCATGAATCAACTCAAAATTTCCTCACGAACACGATGGAACCATTGTCGTTCGGCCTGTAAATAAAACCCCTAAAAAAGAAGCTCTGAACCCTACAATGGTGAAACACAAATTCTACGCCAAAACTCAAATTAAACCAGTCACACACATTGCAAACATCAGTATTATCATAAATATGCAATCGAATTATGCTAACAACGCCTGAATAATTGAAATCGATTTGAATTTAAAGTTGCAAACCGTCACTCTTGTGGCCGTGTTCTTAGCGTTTTGAGGGATGGTGATGATCCCTATTGTTCCAGAATACCACGAGGAATCGCTTGGGATGCTTGGAAAAGCCTAAAATCGCTTCAAACTTCGACTGATACCTCACTTGGATTTCACGATTTTTTGAGTTTTTATAGAGCTCTCTTGCGGCAAAATTTCCTCCCCTAGCATCTACACGAATTATATACTTATAGTAGAATATGTTAGGGCAATAAAATTGTACCAAATCTTCTTGAATCATGAAATTGCAAGTTGATTGAAATTTAATTTTCAATTTTTCCAAAATTGGTTCAATCTTCCTCCATCTCTTTCCAATCTCTTCAATCACGATTTTTTTTTGTCAAATATATGGTATTGGATGATTGATTTTGATTGGACAATCAAATCATGGATTTAAAACCAATTATTCCAATTTTATAGGATTTATCAATATTTTTAAATGAATAAAATTCAAATAAATAAAAATAAATATTATAAAAATAAAATAATTATTTTAAGAGTTATTATAAGGCCCATAGTCAAGTTTGAAATCCATATCTTAGGCCCATTGGTTCGAAAACCCTAAATCCTTCATTTTGCTTTATGTGCATTTCCTCAAAATTGCATAACTTTAACAAGTCATAAATCCTTCAATATTTATCATATAAAGATGTTCTAGGACTTTTTGGAAAGCCCAAGATGTCCTCTACAAGCCACTTTGGAACATATTTTGCATCCGAGGATTTTATCTTTAAGATATGGCTCCTGATAAAAGACAACTTTTTGCGAGCTCCTAGAAGGACCTGTAATGTTTTGGCTTAATTCTCTTATGCGGAAGCATTTCTTGACCTTGGGCCCAACATCAAAGTTGTATAGAATTGAATTTCCTTTAGAATGAGCTTTGATTGAGGAATTTCTGAGAAAGCATGAGAGAGTATACATGGTCAAAGTTTGGTTGACTTTTACCTGAAAACCCTAATTTAGAAACTTTGGTTTTTTTGATGATTTCTGATCTTTCCTTGATGAACCATGATCAATTCTTGATCAAATGGTGAATGATACTTCAACACAAGGATGTTGACAAAAAGTCAGGAGTTTTGACTGTACTTTGACCATAGTTGACTTTTAGGTCAAATCAGTCGATTGTTGACTTTCTGAGCAATTGAATGATCCATCTTTTGAATTGAGCCCTGAATTTTGTTATGGAGGTAATTTGAAACATCATAAACCATATGATATGCCTTGGAGCATTTGATCCATTGATTTTCCTCAGAACAACAAAAATCCTAGTTCCTTGAACCTTGTTTAGGTGGGGTGTCTTTGAGCCTTGTACCCTGGTTTGAGTTTGTTTTAAGAGAAATAAGATGGGCAAATTTTGGGGTATGACAGCTGCCCCTGTTCAATCTTCTTATACCTGAGGATGTAGATTGGCTTGTATGCCTGTCGAAATCTGAAGGTAGAAAAGGATTGAACACTAGAATACCCAGGAATTTGCCTTGGCTGAAGTAGGGACTTTTACCGGAGACGGGCTTGAAGATGCCGTCCAAGTGTTGGAAAAGATGTATGAGACGGGCTTAAAGATGCCATCTGATCTGGATAAATACGAAAGTACGAATAAGTCGTACGTTAGACTAAATCCGAGCCTGAAGTATCGAGAAGTGTTTGTTAGAGATGGGCTTACAGATGCCATCTGGATGTTGGGAGTATGAAGTGAATTGATTGTAGTGACTCTACTGTCATGACTCCATTGTCGTATTGTCGTGACTCGATTTCCGTGACTTCATTGTCGTGACTTCTTTGCCATGACTGTTTCTGAACTGAATACCAGGATTAGATATGTGACTCAATTGTCGTGACTTCATTATCGTGACTCCATTGTCGTGATTCCATTATGGTGACTCAGTTGTCGTGATTCCATTATCGTGACTCAGTTGTCGTGATTCCATTATCGTGACTCAGTTGTCGTGATTCCATTATCGTAACTCAGTTGTCGTGATTCCATTATCGTGACTCAGTTGTCGTGATTCCATTATCGTGACTCAGTTGTCGTGATTCCATTATCGTGACTCAGTTGTCATGATTCCATTACCGTGACTCAGTTGTCTTTTCTGAATTGAGTGTCATGATTAAGTCTGTCTCTTTCTTTGATTGTGTCAGCACCATTCGTGGTGATAGAATTAGATCTCTTATCGTGTCAGCACCATTCAAAGTAACTGAATTAGACTTTAGGAGATAATCGATCATGTCCACACCGTTCGTGATGATGGAATTAGATCTCTGAGAGTTGACCGTGTCAGTACCGTTCGTAGTAACTGAATTAGATCTTTGAAAATTGGAGATTTTGTTCATCTTCTTGTACTTGTATCCTATAAAAGGTAAAGTTAGTCTTTATGCAATGTCATGATGCATGTATTATGCGATGAGTCTCTCAAAATAAATGAGAAACTTGCGTGTTATATATGAATTCATTATGAGGTAATGTATGCGATGTATAATAATATTTATGACATATGATATGTGAATATGATTTATGTTGTTCTTGATTGAGAAAATAAATCTCTATATCCTTGTGATTTTGTTGTCTGATCTTGTCTTGAAGATGCTCAGCTGGAGATTTATGATATTTGCTTGGGGATGAAGGCGATTTGAATGATTGATCTTGACGTACCCTGACTGGGGATAAGAGAGATGAATAACCCTGTTTGGGGAAGAAAAAAAGTGTTGGGGAACCGACAATGTCGAAGATGTAAACTTCGTTGAGGAACTAAGTCTTTTGTTGGACGAGAACATTTGAAAATATCTTCTTTTATAACTACTCTGTGGAGATATGATCCTATGTAACTGGCTTTGTGGGAAGGCATGAATGCTTTGAATATTTCCCCTAGTGATTTATAGCTCTTGTCATTCCTGGACTTATATTGATTAGGACACACCAATGAGTATTCGATCGAAATGTCAACTGAACTTGCATAGATTTCCCCCGGCTAGTAGGGATTTTAAAAATATTCGCCTCGCGAGGACTTTATAAGGTGTGTACTATGAGTGACTTGCCCCTAGTAATCATAGGCCCAGGACAATATCCCATGTTGATTGGGAAGTAGCTTCAGATCTACTTGGATGCATGCCCCTGATTGTTTTGGCATCCTTGAGAGATTCTCGGAATCTTGACTTGATTGCCCCAGATTGATTGGACAAAGCATGTCATGCCCCTTGTATACGTAGGAGGCATTGCTTCTTGGAGTAATCTTGATTGGTCGGGATAACTTTGAGTCATTAGTCATACCCTGTGCAAATTCTTTCTGTTGCAAATATTTGAAATTATGTAGCAGAATATGTTTAATAATGAATTCATGAGATGCAATGCATACGTCTCTCTTGATTTTTTGAAAGTATTAAAACAGAAAATAAAAAGCGTGATGCTTATAAAAACATGATTTTTGTAAAAACGTGATGTTTTGTAAAAAAACGAAATATCAACTCAGCATTTGTGGTAAACCTTAAGGAGTCGGGATACCTTTTCGGTGACAGTATGCTTTCGAACTAACCATGATTAAGTTAGGACTTTCAAGGGTTGTAACGTGGCTTGGTTCACGGTTTTAATAAACAAAGAATAATGGCTCAAAGTTTATTTGTACCCATCCCCATCTCCGTGATGTTCTTCGATTCTATGCTCGGTTAACTTTGCGTTTCAGCTTTTGCAAAGCTTAAGGTATCAACATTGATAATTGATGGTGGTCGAAGCACCAGAAGTTTATTTGGACAGTCAGTCATCCTTCTTTGTAATTCTTTTTGCTTTTGTTGAGGATTTGCAACAACCTCTCTTTGACATTGATTTTGGCATCCCTAACTTTTGCCTGAACTGTTTATTTTGAGATTACAGTCAGCGGGATGTTTTGATTTTTTTTTTGATAAGTTTCCTTCATAGGTTTTAACTTAACATCTTTTCCTTTTGGTGGATCCTGACTGCATGACTTACTAGTTGCGGGAACCCATCATTATTTGTATAAACACAACTAGTACAATTGAGTTAACTGAGTAACTACCCTGCCCCCAGGTTGTGATTAAGGGTTTTAATTTGTATGAGAAAGAAAACTTCTACTCCTTAGACTCAAAGGGTTTACGAGGGATTAACATCCATATATCTCTACTGTTTAGGAATTGAAACAATGCCTGTACATCATCAACATAGTCCATTCAAAAGCATACTATATGAGGTCGCGGTATGGTTTTCGTCATCCTCCCTCAAAAGGTTCACATCTTTAGCGAGAGTTAAATACCATAAAATGTATGCAAATTAAAGACATAATTTGAAACGAGTGATAGCGAAATAATTTATTCAAGACAAGCATATGCAATGCACTAATGATGATTATTAAAACAAATAATGTCTATCATAATTCGACTGTTTTAAACAAACAGGATAGAAATCAGCAAATGAAAAGTAAACTAATGATCTGAAAGTTCCTCCTTCTAGCCATCCACAGCATTAGCAGTCATGTTAGGAGTCTCAGGAGGATCAAATTCAACTTCCCCGACATCGATCATATCTTGGATCTTATTCCTCAATGTCCAGCAACTATTTGTATCATGACCAGGACTATCAGAGTGATATGCACACCTCACATTAGGATTATAGCTACGAGCAGAAGTACTAGGATTCTTAGGAGGATCCTTTAGGGTGATCAACTCTGACTTCAACAGGTGTTGTAATGCTTGAGCCAGTGACATATTGATCTTTGTGAATTGTATCTTAGGCATGTCTTGCTTGTTTTGACGACCTTTTTGAGGTGCCGGTGTGGAGATCAGAACTGCCCCAACGGATTGGCCATGGTTACTCCTTTTCTGATCATGCACATCATTTGAATCTGACTTCCCATTGAGAGGTTTCTTTGCAACACATGAGGATGTAGCAGCTTGAATCTTACCACTTGGGATGCCATTATCGACGCGTTCCCCGGTCAGTATAAGCTCAGTGAATCCGGATGACGAACTTCCCAGCAAATGACTATAGAAAGGGCCAATCAACGTGCTCATAAACATATCGACCAATTCTCTGTCAGCCAATGAAGGTTCAACTCTACCAGCTAAATCTCTCCATTTTTGAGCATTCTCTTTGAAACTTTCATTAGAGCCCATAGACATGCTTTATAGTTGCATGCGAGTTGGTGTGAGGTCGGAATTGTATTGGTATTGCTTATAGAAAGCAACATACAAATCTTCCCAGGTACGGATATTGGTACCCTCCAATTGATAGTACCATTCGAGTTGAATTCCAGATAAGCTCTCTTGGAAAATGTGGATCCATAGCTTCTTATCGGCAATATGAGGTTGAATCTTCCTTACATAAGACCTCAAGTGCAGCTTAGGACAAGAGACTCCATCGTATTTTGCAAAGGTTGGAATCTTGAATTTCGGAGGTATAACAACTCCAGAGATGAGTCCTAATTCCTCAAAATCCAGTCCAGGTATCTTCTGAATTTCCATGGCTTTCATACGTTCCTCTAGCAACTTGTATTTGTCATCAGGATGTTCGTTCTCATGGTAATAGTCCTCTTCTTCTTCAGAAGGCTTGGCAAAATCATGGTTACTTTTTGCCTCAGTCTTGATACTAGCATCATCATCTTGCTCATCCCCGTCACTGTCTTCAGAGGCTTCGGCATCCCTGAGTTGCAAGATCGGTCTAAGCTTTTTCACCAGAGTCTTCTTACCCTTCTTCTTCTTCTTTTTAGTCAGCATGATTTTCAGCTCTTCTTGCCCCTTGGACAAACTCAAAATCAAGGCTTGGAATTCAGCATTTTGCGCTTGGAGATCTTTAACTGATTGTTCGAGATTCATGATGCTGAAATAAACAGCGAGGAGGTGAGAAACCTGTGGTAGAAACCTGTGATGCGATGTTATGAATGCAGATGCAATGTTTTCAAGGATCTTTAAGGAATATAGTTTTCACATTTAGAGAATGATTTGGTCGCATATTTGTTTGAACAATTCGGACTCTTGTCTTTGAACGTCCTTCTTTGAGAATCAAGCTCACCATATCGAGTGGGTCATCGCCTCTGATTCGGGATACTTCTGAATTTGAAAGTATATGGCTAGAGAAAAATAAATCCTCTTGCCCCTTGATAGGCACCGTGTCTTTGAATTGGAAGGTATGTGGCCAGAGGAAAATAGATCCTCTTGCCCCTTGATTAGGAAATCAACCTTTGATAGAGGTACATGAAATTGTGCGCCCTAAATCCCTAAGATCCTTGAAAGGGTTAGTTAAATCATGTTATGCTTATGATGTCATGATGTTATGCGAATGCATTTCATTACGTATAGTGTGAGATAGTAAGGACAAACAAGTCCTTTTAACAAAACCTGCAAGGAAACGAAGGTTAGTAGCAAACACAAACAAGTCACACAAGTCACGCAATTTCCTTAGGCTTGTCTTGCATGGAGTTTAGATCATGTGAGATACCCTTCCCCAAAGGTATTTCTAAGGATAAGGATGATATCAGCAACGAGTTCTATGAGTTATCCAAAATTGTCAGCCCTTCTAAAGCACCCTCGGACATGATACATTCGCATCATGCAATGATACTTTGAGAAAGAACCTATCTGAATTGTAGTATCGGGTAGCGACTAGTTCTCAATATTTGTCCAGAGTAGTCCCCCCACTACGTTCCTAAAGGCCAAGATGAGTTAAGGGTAACTAAAGGTCCTTGAGCTCCGGCACACCCACAGACACATACATAGACCTCCCTCATTTGAGAAAGGTGTGCATATAGCTATGGAGTCCTAACTCAAGCGTGAACTTCATATTGACTCATCTCCCACATATGTGGAAGAGGTCGCCATGAATATGCCACTCCTATCTTAAGTGTACTTTAATCCAGGTATAGGATTCGTCCTTCATTTAATTCCCGAAACAACCCTGAAAAATAAAGCAAGCAAAGCAAACAATAGAATACACTTAAGTGAATCCTAAACTTTTAAGGTAACCCCTCTTTTATTCGAAAATCCCCAGCAGAGTCGCCAGTTCTGTAATACGGTGAACTGACTTTATTTGAAATGTCGCGGTAAGCGAGAGTCGCCACCGACTTTTATTTTATCCAAAACATCAGAAAGGCTAAAAGAACAGAAAAAACCCTTTTTTAAAGAAACAAGGTTCGAGGGGTAATTTATGCAAAGGGAAGGTGTAAAGCACCCTTTGCATCCATGGTTATCCATGGGCTCTTAATTGCTTTGCTCTTTGAAATGAAATTTAGAAGAAGAAACAAGGACTTTAGCTCGTAAATGAGCGTAGCCTTGAGAGTGTTTAGAAAATAGAGTAGAAAAAAATTTTTAGAGCAAGGCAATTAGAAGCAATTACATGGTTAGATGAAAAATGTTCTTTAGCCTTTCAGGGTGAAAGGGTCTATCCATATCATATGAGGGCAGTAAGTCTTTTGTTTGGATGTTAACGAGTCATCGAATTATCGTTCGCCATAAGACTGTCCCATGCCATAGAAGGGCAGGTAGTCTAAGGGAAGGATCACAATAGCCATCTTCGTTAGGCAACCGGAGGATACCTCGGCACTTCGTAGGCAACTTCGAGGGACGAGGTCATATTTGGCGAATCGAAGGCAGCATCATTAGGGACTTATGACCTTGAGAATGAACTGAGGGAAACATTGCTGAGGTATCCTCGTATTCGAGGGACTTTGGCTATTCTGCATTAAAACACAAGGCAACAGGCAACAAAAGAGGTTACCCCAAAAGGTGCGTGGGTGCAACAATCATGTGATCAGATTCAGAATAAATTATCTTGTAATTAAGTGACTCTACTTCAGTTCAGAGTTATCACTCCCTAGAATTGCTAACCATGCATAAATATAAACAGTATTAAGTGCCCTCAAGGCCAAACAATACACTAGGAAGAAGTTACAAAAAAAACATTATGGGAATGGGGGAAAAGAGGAATAATAGATCTGACTCAAGTAATAATTAAAGAAATCAGATAGGTTTTAGGGTTACCGACTATTGAGCTTTGGCGGTTGGCTAACCCTGAAAGTTAGGAAAAGAAAAACCAAGGATGAGTGCATTATCCATTCATTAACAGTTTGAGGTTAACCTTAATCGGATAAAAGTTGTGCCAAATAAGAATTAAAATCAGAATGGAATAGAACTTAGCTTTGATCTTGATATGGTTCGTAGCCGGAGGTAGCCTCGAGGTTAACCCTGAAAAATTGGCAAAGACAGACAGAAAAAGAAGTGAGTGCAAAAAAGAGTCCATTGATTTTCGAGGTTAACCCTGATAATCTTTTTATAAGGCAAACAAATATTTAAATAAAACCATGACTTAGCTTCGTAATAGGCGAGGCGCATAGTCGGAAGGTGTCTGATGATTACCCTGAAAAAATGCACAAAGAAAGAGAAAATTTCAGTGTAGTCATGATCTTCCCAAATTAGGGCACAAGTTAACCCTTGTTAATAGAATAAATAAAATTGAATTATTTAATTATTGGTTTTCAACCTAATTAATTAAATCGAGGAAAATAAAATTCCGATTAAAATATCCTAACCCTAATATATATTTTTTATCAATTTAACAAAAATATTTATAATCAATTAAGTGATTTAAACAATCTAAATTAATTTAAATCAAATAAAACCACTAATTAAAAATAAACATTTTAATTTTATCATATATTTTTTATGAAGAAGAAAAAAAAATAAATTAAGAAATATTTTTATAAAAAAATATGATAGTTAAAAAGATAAAAAATAATATACATAAAAAAATAAAAAATAAAATAAGAAAAGGTAAAAAGGGACTCAGCTCTTGATTCAGTGCTACTGGATTCTGGGAGTCCATGGTGTGCTTGTGGGATCAGGTGCGTTGGATCTGGCTTATTATTGATCCAATGGTGACGATGAGAAGATGTACAGTGGCACGCACTAATTGGGATGCATAGAACCTATCATGTAGAACTAGCAAACAATTGTGCAATAATATATATCCTGGGCAAGATTCGAACCCAGGTTATCACGTATGCAGCCATCACCATCTTACCAATAGTGCTGCGCGTTTCATTCAATGTTGATATACAAACAAAACACTATATATGAAACATAAGTAATCAAAAAGAAACGCGCGCGCCTTCCCCACGCGATTTGAATCGATCCGATAGCGTAACGCCACCTCCTCATCTTCTTCCTTGGCCATCGTTTTAGACAGGGCCTATAGCAACGGTTCCGTCACCATGGCTAAAGACCTGCGATTTTCAATACTAAAGGATAACAACAATAAATGCAAAGTGAGACCATGAATCAACTCAAAATTTCCTCACGAACACGATGGAACCATTGTCTTAGTCTAATTTGGCCTGCAAATAAAACCCCTAAAAAAGAAGCTCTGAACCCTACAATGGTGAAACACAAATTCTACGCCAAAACTCAAATTAAACCAGTCACACACATTGCAAACATCAGTATTATCATAAGTATGCAATCGAATTATGCTAACAACGCCTGAATTATTGAGATCGATTTGAATTTAAAGTTGCAAACCGTTACTCTTGTGGCCGTGTTCTTAGCGTTTTGAGGGATGGTGATGATCCCTATAGTTCCAGAATACCACGAGGAATCGCTTGGGATGCTTAGAAAAGCCTGAAATCGCTTCAAACATCGACTGATACCTAACTTGGATTTCACGGTTTTTTGAGTTTTTACAGAGCTCTCTTGCGGCAAAATTTCCTCCCCTAGCATCTACACGAATTACATACTTGTAGTAGAATATGTTAGGGCAATAAAATTGTACCAAATCTTTTTGAATCATGAAATTGCAAGTTGATTGAAATTTAATTTTCAATTTTTCCAAAATTGGTTCAATCTTCCTCCATCTCTTTCCAATCTCTTCAATCACGAATTTTTTTGTCAAATATATGGTATTGGATGATTGATTCTGATTGGACAATCAAATCATGGATTTAAAACCAATTATTCCAATTTTATGGGATTTATCAATATTTAAATGAATAAAATTCAAATAAATAAAAATAAAAATAATAAAAATAAAATAATTATTTTAAGAGTTATTATAAGGCCCATAGTCAAGTTTGAAATCCATATCTTAGGCCCATTGGTTCGAAAACCCTAAATCCTTCATTTTGCTTTATGTGCATTTCCTCAAAATTGCTTAACTTTAACAAGTCATAACTCCTTCAATATTTATCATATAAAGATGTTCTAGGACTTTTTGGAAAGCCCAAGATGTCCTCTACAAGCCACTTTGGAACATATTTTGCATCTGAGGATTTTATCTTTAAGATATGGCTCTTGACAAAAGACAGCTTTTTGCGATCTCCTAGAAGGACCTGTAATGTTTTGGCCTATATCTCTTATGCGGAAGCATTTCTTGACCTTGGGCCCAACATTAAAGTTGTAGAGAATTGAATTTCCTTGAGAATGAGCTTTGGTTGAGGAATTTCTGAGAAAGTTGTAGAGAATGATCCATCTTTTGAATTGAGCCCTGAATTTTGTTATGGAGGTAATTTGAAACATCATAAACCATATGAGATGCCTTGGAGCTTTTGATACATTGATTTTCCTCAGAACAACAAAAATCCTAGTTCCTTGAACCTTGTTTAGGAGGGGTGTCTTTGACCCTTGTACCTTGGTTTGAGTTTTTTTTAAGAGAAATAAGATGGGCAAATTTTGGGGTATGACACTAAGGTCATTAGGATTTGGCATCAACTTTTAGTGGGCAACTTTTGCCCACGAAACCAGGACCAAAACAGCATCATGGTGGAAGATTTGGGGTTCATACTCTATGCTCTCTGGGGGAAGGAAAATCAACTTTCCGTTGCTGATCTTCAAACAGCTTGTCGAAGCTGTTGCTATGGCTGCCTCTCGTCAAGGCGTAGTGACATGCCTTCCTTATGGAAGATTGTTGTCTTATATGTTCCTCAAAAAGGGTGTAGTGAGGAGAATGCGCATGGAAGGATCTCTAGATCTTTTCGAAGAAGAAAGCTTGCCCCTGCTGTCCTTAGAAGGTATAGAGAAAAGGATCAACTAGAGGGTTCATTGTTTGAGCCTTTGTTGGAGGAGTTATAGGTCTTAGTTTTATTGTTCATAATTTTGAACGCTCCTTTTGGTAGCTTCTAGTGCGCCTTTATTTTTGTAACCTTTGTTGTGCATGGAAGCACAATCTTCCAAAATGAATGTACTCTTCCAATCGTAATGAAATATATTTTGACATTGCTCTGTTTTCTTAGTTTATTTACCACATATCTTCCTTAGATACGAAGCCATTTTGGTGCTTGTTCAACCATTTTGGCCTACGTAGCATACTTTAAATATCTACGTTTTTGTGATTTTTACTTCGTGCATGATCGGTTTGTATCTTTTCAGATACTTCCCATTCACTCTTAAGATCCTGCGATCTTCTGCCAATTCTTCTATCTCATAAGCATTATTTGAGAATACTTTTAAGATTCGAAAGGGTCCTTCCCAGTGTGGGGACCATTTGCCTAAAACCCGATTCTTTCGATCTATAGGTAAAATAACTTTCCAAACTAAGTCATTATTGATAAATGTTTTACCTTTCACCTTTTTATTGTATGCCCTCGACACCCTTTCTTTTTGTCTTTTTATCATTTCCAACGCTCGAAGTCTATCTTCGTCCAGATCAATTAATTCGTTCATCATCAATTCCTAATATGTGTTTGGGGCAATTTCTGCTTGTCTTTGGATCCGAACTGATTGCAAGTATATCTCAACTGGGAGTACTGCGTCGTGCCTGAACGTCAATTGGAAAGGCGTGGTGTTTGTAGCTTCTTTTGGTGACGTTCGACAAGCCCAGAGTGCTTGGTCCAGCGTTTTATGCTAATTCTTAGGTTTTTTCCCTACATGTTTCTTTATAAGACCAATTATTACCTTATTTGCCGCTTCGACTTGTCCATTTGTTTGAGTGTAGTAAGGTGTAGATGTGAATAATTTGAATCACATTTCTTTGGCGAATTCTTGCATCTTTCGACCAGTAAACACTGATCCCTGATCTGTGGTTATACTTTCTGGGATTCCGTATCTGTATTTACTCATTTTTTGAATAAACTCAATCACAGCCTCCTGATCCACGTTTGCAAGTGGTATTGCTTCAACCCATTTTGTGAAGTAGTCTATTCATACCAAGATATATCTTTGACCTTTGGAAGACGTGGGACGAATTTCTCCATTAAGTCTAGTGCCCAACCTCTGAAAGGCCAAGGTTTTATTATTGAACTTAATTCGTTTGCAGGAGCATGTTGAATACCTGTGTGTTCTTGACATTCTTGACATCCCTTTGCAAACTCTATGCAATCTTTTAACATAGAGGGCCAATACATTCCATATCGAAACAAAAGCCATTTCATTTTGTGCCCCGCTTGGTGTGCACCACATGCTCCACTATGTACATTCGAGAGAGCCAAATATGCTTCAGCATCACCCAAACATTTTAACAAAACTCCTTCAGGGGTTTTCTTAAACAATTCATTTCCCATCAGGAAGTATGATAAGGCTCGATAATTTACCTTTCTATCTGTGTCTGTCGAAGGGTCTTTCAAGTAGTTCACAATTAGACTCCTCCAATCTGTATTTGCTAAGGAGTCTATATTTAAAACCTCAAACTCCTCTTTGTTAGCGAAACCTAACTGTGAGTTCTCCAGATCACTTGGAGAGAGCTTCGTGGCCATTGCTTTGCCTCTTACTTCGATCAATTCTTCTAGTTTTTTCTTTGATACCTTGTATCCTGAGGCTAATTGTGCCAAATCATTCGCCTCCTGATTATTCATCCTTGAGACGTGTTTTAACTCAACATACTCGAATTTTTTAAGCAGCCTATTTGCTATGACAAAATACATTATCGAATTCTCTTTGATACATTTGTATTCCTTCGTCAGTTGCTTAATCACTAGTTCCGAGTCTCCTTTAATTTCGACTCTGGTTGCCCCCAATTCTAACAAAGCTTCAAGTCCAGCGATCAGTGCTTCGTACTCAGCTTCATTGTTAGAACATAAGGGACCTTCAATCTTGTACTTGAGCTTTGTTGGAATTCCATCAGGAGAAATTATTAGTATCCTAACGCCGCTTCCTTCTTTATGCGTTGAACCATCGAAGTATAACTTCCAAGGCTTCAATTCTACATATTGTTGAGGGTTCTCAACCACTCCATGGTCAACAATGAAGTCTGACATGATTTGACCCTTCATTGCCTTAAGGGGTTGAAATATTAAAGAGTACTCAGTAAGAGCCAAAGCCCATTTACCAATTCGACTATGCAATATTGGTTTTGATAGCATATGTTTAATAACATCAAAATGAGATGAAACATAGACATCAACTGGCTTTATATAATACTTGAGTTTAATACAAGAGAAATATAAACAAAGGCAGAGTTTTTCTATTGCACTATACCTAGTCTTTGCATCATTGTGTACTCTACTTAAGTAATAAATGGCTCTTTCGATGCCATTATCATCTTCTTCAGCTAACATGCTACCTATTGTATTATCCGAAGCTGGGATATACAGGCGCATGTGCTTCTTCCCATTTGGGGGAGACAATATTGGTGGATGCATCAAATATTGCTTGATTTTTTCAAAAGCTTCTTGATGTTCAACATGCCAATCGAACCTTCCTTGCTTCATTCGAAGTAAGGGGGAAAAAGCTTGCGTACGTCCACTCAAGTTAGAGATAAATCTTCTTAAGAAATTTATCTTTCCTAGTAAAGACTGTAGTTCTTTCTTCGTGGATGGAGGCTTTGTCTCCATAATAGCCTTTGTTTTATTCTGATTAATTTCTATTCCCTTTTTGTGGACCATGAAGCCCAGGAAATCTCCAGCCTGCACAAAGAAAGCACATTTAAGGGGATTCATCTTTAAGCCATGTTTTCTCATTCTTTCGAATGATTGGCTCAAATGGTCCAGATGACTGTGATCTGAAACAGATTTTACAACAATGTCACCTATGTATACTTGCATGAAAGTTTCTATAAAATCATGGAATATGGAATTCATTGCTCTTTGGTAAGTTGCCCCAGCGTTTTTCAGACCAAAAGGCATTACAACCCATTCGTAGGTGCCTACTGCCCCTGGGCAACGAAAAGCTGTTTTGGACACATCTTCTTATGCAATGAAGATCTGGTTATACCCTGAATATCCATCCAACATACTTAAATATTCAAAGCCTGCGGCTGAATCCACTAGCATTTGTGCCATAGGCATGGGATATTCATCCTTAGGAGTTGCTGCACTCAGATCACGAAAATCTATGCATACTCTTAATGAACCATTCTTTTTAATAACTGGCACAATATTAGCAATCCATTCAACATACCTTGTAGTTCTGATGAACTTGCAACGGAGAAGTCTTTCGACCTCTGCTTTGATCTTCGAATGAATCTCTGGTGCGAAACTCCTAGGAGTTTGCTTGATGGGCTTTTTCCCTTCCTTTATGGGCAGCTTTAATTCGACCAAATCTCTCCCTAAGCCAGGCATCTCATCGTAATCCCAGGCGAAGCAATCTTTGTTTTCTTTTAATAACGCAATGACTCTTGATTTCAAGGTTGGCTCTAATTTTGCACTGACGTATGTTACCCTCTTCTGATTTTCGTCTCCAAGATTTACTTCTTCGAGTGGATCTTGGGCTAACATCTTTATATTTGACGCCATTGGGTCTTTCTCAAATCCCAAGGGTTCTTCATCATAGATCGCGTCCAGCTTTTGATTCACCTCTTCACCTGAGATCTTTTCAACTTGAACTGTGTCGTCAGGAGGTTGAGGGATAAAATGTATCCCAGGACCCATCGCTTCTGCCTCTTTTTGGATTGCATTGGCAGTCATGTTTAATAATTCGGCTTCGAGAGCCGTTTTTCTTTTGTTCTCGGCTATGTAAGCCGAAATCCTTTCGAAGAAGGATGACTCAGACATCATCAACGTCGTCATCCCAGCCTGTTGGCCGTATTGTTGGTGAGTGCGCCATTGGTGCGGTATCTTCTGGACCGTCCATTATTTCTCTATTTCATTGGAATCCATTTGGGTGTAAAGATAAATAGTATAAAGCATTCTTATTTAGGGTGTATATATCTTCTGTAGCATGGCAAGGCCCTATGTTAGCCAAGTTCCTGTCGAAACTGGTTTTATTGACTTGGTTGACTTCAGCCATGTAGTAGCTTTGATCCCCTTCAATGTTTTCTACTATACCATCTTCCCTCCAAATAGTTAGCCTCTGATGCATTGTCGAAGGCACTGCAGCCACCCCATGGATCCATTTTCTTCCTAGCCAAAGATTGTAGTTCGCTTTTGCTGGTATCACCATGAACATTGTTGGCCTTGTGACCGAACCCACAGTTAAATTTACTTGAATGACTCCTAAAGTTTGCCCTATTTGAAGGATAGAAAAACACTTAGAAAGGGGGGGGGGGGTTGAATAAGTGTAGCTTTAAAAACTTGACAGATAAAAATAAATTGCGCAGTTATTTTTATCCTGGTTCGTTGTTAACTAAACTACTCCAGTCCACCCCCGCAGAGATGATTTACCTCAACTGAGGATTTAATCCACTAATCGCACGGATTACAATGGTTCTCCACTTAGTCAGCAACTAAGTCTTCCAGAGTCTTCTGATCACACACTGATCACTCCAGGAACAACTGCTTAGATACCCTCTAAGACTTTTCTAGAGTATACTGATCCACACGATCACTCTAGTTACAACTGCTTAGTTCACTCCTAAGACTTCCTAGAGTATTCTGATCCACACGATCACTCTAGTTACTTACAACTTAATGTAATCAATTCTAAGAGTATTACAAATGCTTCTTAAAAGCGATAATCACAAACTGTGATATTTCTCTTAATCGTTTAAGCTTAATCTCACTAATATATTACAACAGCAATGTAGTGAGCTTTGATGAAGATGAAGATTCTGAGCTTTGAATTTGAACAGCGTTTTAGCAAGTTGTTTTGTTCAGGATCGTTAACCTTGCTTCTCATCAGAACTTCATATTTATAGGCGTTTGGAGAAGATGACCGTTGAGTGCATTTAATGCTTTGCGTGTTCCGTACAGCATCGCATTTAATGTTATACGCTTTTGTCAACTACCTCGAGCCTTGTTCACGCTGTGTCTACTGACGTAGCCTAGAATAGCTTTTAACGTTCCTTTTGTCAGTCAGCGTAGCTTGCCACTTGTACTTCCTTCTGATCTGATGTTTGTGAATACAACGTTTGAATATCATCAGAGTCAAACAGCTTGGTGCATAGCATCTTCTGATCTTCTGACCTTGAAGTGCTTCTGAGCGTGATACCATCAGAACTTCAGTGCTTCTGTTCTCTTGTTCTTCTGATGCTTCCATAGACCCATGTTCTGATTCTGCTTCGACCATCTTCTGATGTCTTGCCAGACCATGTTCTGATGTTGCATGCTGAACCCTTTGAGACAAAGCTTCTGAGCGCTGAATTATGCGTACTCTTTATATATTTCCTGAAAAGGAAATTGCATTGGATTAGAGTACCATATTATCTTAAGCAAAATTCATATTATTGTTATCATCAAAACTAAGATAATTGATCAGAACAAATCTTGTTCTAACAATATTTTACCTTCGTAGTTAGACAAGACCATATTATGTGGCCTTATATCAGTATCGAACATACCAATTCTTTTCAACATATACTGGGGCATTAGATTCACTGCTGCCCCCCATCTACTAGGACTTTGTTAATGCCAACATTTTCAATCTTAGCCGTTATGTAGAGTGGTTTTAGATGGTTTCTCATACCCTCATCAGGCCTTTCGAAGAAGGCATTCTGTTCTTCGACAGCCCCATTGTTTAGCACATAATAACACACAGGTCTATGTCTTGCCATCTCTTCTGCATCAGCTTCCTCGCAATCTTCAGCTTCTGTCTCTTGGTTAAACTCATGAGGGAGTAACGACACAACATTGCAATTGAAGTTTATAGACGACACTCTATCTAAGTCGAAGTCATTTGTCATCCTATCGTCCTCTTTCCAAGGACTAGAATGCATCTTTTCTTCTTCTTTCTCGTTATCGGAACTGAAAACCTTGCGTTCCACCGGCGGTTTGCTTACCCTTGCCCCCTGCATTGGGATCTTGTTGCTGCTAGATTCTCCAACCTCCTTAGCTTTGTATTCCCATTGAGCTTTCTTCATCCATTGGTGCCTTCTCCACTAGGATCTGGACATAGGATGCTTGCCTTTGTAATTCTCCAACCTGTACATTTCTCGATTTGAGGTCTGAAATTGCTTCCTATAAGCCATTGCAGTCCTTCCCCCTTGGTCCCAACTTCGCCATTTGTTATTTCTAGTACCAAATTGTATCCACCTATCCCTAGGTATGTTTGCAGGGATTTTAAATGTAACCCTTTGAGCTCTAGGGTGGGGACTGTCAGGCCTCTTCGATGGTGTCCGGTTGTCGAACACATACATGTTGGGATGGAGTCTCTGAGTCTCTCGACCCATGTAGAATAACACTCTTTTGAATGCTTGAGCTAACAGTTCGTCATAGACTGCTCCACATCTGGGACACAACACAATCTCAGTGTTTTCTTTGTGACATCTGACCAAGAAACTTACTAAGCTTTCTTCCGCCCTTGGATACACCTTCAGCAATAGTTTTCCTCCTCTCCAGGGTTGTTTCATTCTTTCTCGTAGGGCCCTCTCAAAGTTAGCTTGGACCCTTCGATTCAACATAATCGAGCACCTTGGGCACATAAGCATTTTTCCAGAATTTTTCTCGTGACACTTCCAGAGATATTCTTACAAACTCTCCCCTCTCGGTGGAATTTCAATGTTTCCCTTCTCCCTTATCAGCCATTTTTCTAGTTCTTCTATTTCAGATAAAGGCTGCCTAACATTGACCATGTTAACAACTGCCGGAGGAGCTTCAGAAATCTGTATCTACTGAAGTTTCGCCCTGAGGTCTTCAGTGGCATCGCTAGTTTTCTCCTTCAGATCTTCAATCATTTTTGCATCGAAGGATTCTTCAACATCAGTATTGAAGACAATATTGTCATTTAGGCTTTTAGTACCCTGCTTTCCAGTTGAAATTATCTCCAATTCAGCAATATCAGTTTCAGATACTTCCACCATGTTGACGTCGAGTGGTTCACACAAGTTAGTGTCAGCGACACTCAAAGGGTTTGCGTCAACCTTCATGGAATTCTTTGTCTTATCAGCAAATTTCAGACGTCCATCCTTGATAGCATTCTGAATTAGATCCCTGAAAAGAAAACATTGTGAGGTTTTATGGCCTAAAAACCCATGATATTTACAAAAGCCTCGCTTCTTCCGTTGCTCTAATGGAGGAACTTTGGAATTAGGAGGCACTATCATCTGGCCATTTTTTACTAACAAATCGAATATTTCGTCACATTTAGTGACGTCAAATGTATAAGTTTTCTTAAGAAATCTACTGCTTTTATCATTCTCGACTGGATTTTTTCCATTCGAAGGGGTGAGCAACTTGCAAGAATAAGGTGGTGCTTCCTTTAATTCAGCTAGGTCTATCTCGACCTCTTCCACGTTGTATGAGTCTTCGATTCGCCGTCAGTGTCTTCGGCTTCAATATATACTACCCTCTCCTTCTTGTAACTTTTATTTGCTCTGGCCTTTTCTGCTTTTAGTCGTTCGAATTGTCGAACCCTGTCTACCAATTGGGCCATATCCCTTAGGTATTGGGTATCCAGTTTCTTTCTGATTGAATGGTCTAAACCGCCTGCAGCCATTTCGACTAATTCATGTTCTGGGACAACCGTGAAACATCTTGACTTCAACAAACAGAACCTGTTCAAGTAATCATCTATAGGCTCCGTGAACTTCCTCTTGATGCTAGCCAATTCTTTCAGACTTATCTTGGTTTGACCCATGTAGAATTGTTCATGGAACAATCTCTCCAAGTGTGCCCATGCATCTATGCATCTATGTCGAAGTCCAGTATTAAGGCCATTATTGGCAATAATTCTCTTTATCATGGTAGTTAAATTATTCTCTGTTGCCATATTTTCTCTCCTAACCCTGTGGACTACTTCGTCTGGATGTTCGTTCCTACCAACTACCCTTAATCTAGGACCTTCCTCGATGGTTTCTTGTTGACCAGAGTCAGTCCTTCAACCTGGATTCTCTAAATCTATCACGTGGTTTCTTCCGACTGGTGGTGGTCTAGGTAGGGGAACTGCCTCACCGGGTGTTGGTCTAGGCGGAAGAACCGCATCTTGTACACGTTCCAAGGTTGGCTCACCCTCACGATAAGGGGGTTGGTTATTTCTTCGCCTAGTTTGTGGAACTCCCATAAAATCTGCCATTCGATTTATTTTTGATGATATTTTTTGGAAGGTTTCTACATTGTCCTGGTTAGTTCTGGTCATGTTTGCCACTAATGGTGAAAAAAGTGACCCTATTTCTTTGGCAAGAGCACCTAGCATATCATAGTTACTTGCATTCATTTCTTGCCTAAACGCTGCTTAACTGTTGGTAGTTAAAAGAGGCAATTGGCTAGATGTGCCTGCATTTTGTGTGCTTCGACCTATCGAACCCGTATTAGGCAAAAACGTCGTGGCATTTGGTGCAGTATATGTAGATTCTGCCATATACGAATATGGCATTCCATAAGGGTTTCTAGGCCTCCATACCTCGAATGGAGATGAAAATGGCCTTGGAGAATGTACTTGACTTATCGAGAAATGAAGCATCTCGTTTGTGCCTATCGCATGAGGCACAGTAGTCGAACTGGAAATGGGGATCGTTCCTGTTGTATTTTCGGGTATGGCTTGGGAACCGACTACAGCCGCAGATCCTCCCGACACGGGTATTTCCTGTTCTTGTGACGTAGATGTCGAAACATGTGTAGTATTTGTTGCTACTGATCCTGACCCTTGTGGGGGATCTTGATGCCCCCCACTGGTCTAATTGACCTTTTTCTTGTTGTACCTTCGTTTCGGAATCGGTTACGCGCTGTTGGTTAATTTACCGTTCCTAAGGTTCATACAAGGTCTTGATATGTTCTAGACAAAACAAAACAACCAATTAATAACAATCCGTTTGACACAGCCCCACTGGGCGTGCCAATTTGTTTACGGTGATTTCCGGTAAACAACCGCTAGTCTTCCAAACTATAAAGTATACTTTGGTTACTCGCAGGATCGACTAGATTGATCCTAGGACATAGTCAAACAATTGTCTTTTGATATGATTTGGTTCATATTTGTTTGTTCTTGCTTCGAAAACTTGTTTGTGATGTGATCATATGACTATTCATGTGAAACAACACTTGTTATACATGTTAACACAATTTCGACAAAGAAACATAGAAAGCGTGTAAATTGCAGAAATATAAAGTGCAAGAATATAAAGTGCAGAAATGTAAAGTGCTTCGAATGAAAATTAAACAAAAGATAAAGGAATTGAAAGATACTTTGAATAAAGAAAGATACAAAAAGTATTCAAAATGGTGTTGGTGTCATACGTACATTTCTCAGTGAACTCGTTCTCTTAACGCTTGATACTTGAGTGATTTGTACAAAATGAACACATGGAATCCTAACATTAAGACCCTTATTTATACCAATTTCGACCCTAACGGTCCTACACTAATATGATGCCACGTTGCTCACATGCATACGCTTTGAATCCCCGGGATACCATCTGTCCTTGTTCGGTTACACAGACGATTTCAAAATTCAAATCCTCCCGCCTGAATCCTCTTTCAATATGTGGCAACGTGATCAAAACCGAGAATGCTTATAGAAACGCGCCAAGCTTCAGTACTCTTTGTGTTTCGTAAAAAACGTTTAAGTCTTAAAGACAATTTACTTCGAACTAGCTTCAATCTTCATCATCTTCATTTCAACCTAAACAACATCCTCGAAACATGGCCATCAGTAGCCATTTTTAATCTCAGAAATGGTCATCAGTAACCATCCTTCTTCTAACTCTAACTCTTCAAAGAATATTTTCTTCCAACGAAATCTCTAGCTAACAGACCCACAGGCTTCTTAAAAGCATTCCTAGCCTCCTCTTGGGCTTTGTACAAGGACCCACAGGCTTCTTAAAAGCATTCCCATCTTCCTCTTGAGCTTGTATACAAGGACCCATCAGGGTTCTTATAAACATATGAACAGGTCTTTAGTTACCCTTTAGCCTACCCTGGTGAGTTTCTTCCATTCTTTAAACCAGAATTTAAACAAGCTAAGAATGTCTCAATCTCACATTGAGTTCACCTTTTGGAATGAGAGACATGGACAGTCTCTGTCACCCTTATCTCTATTAATTTTCCTCCTTAGCAGAGTCTAGGTTCCATATATGTCTATCCTCAGTCAGTGTCAGCCTTAATCTTGGGCTTTAAACAAGAAGTCTCAAATAGTTAATCATTCTGCCATCATCTAAAACCCCTGGAAAGGGTCAGCCTCCATTCATTCCTTCACTTTAACAAAATTCCCTAGAAAGGGTTAGCTTCCAAAAATTAAACTTTCAAAAGATAAACTCTCCAGCAGAGTAAAACCCCTGGAAAGGGTTAGCCTCCAAAATCAGTCCTCTAAAGTAATAATTCCCTGGAAAGGGTTAGCTTCCAAAAATTCAACTTTTAAAAGATAAATCTCACTTAAGGTCAGTCTCAGTCAATAAAAACCAATTTCCCGGTAGAGTCTACTTTAGGTCAATCATCCAAACAAATCCCAGTAGAGTCAATCTTCAAAACCTGGGTCTTTCATTCTTCAATCCCTGCTTAACAAAAGCACAATCCTTAGTAGGGCCAACCTTTAGTTCCCAAACAATAGGATAACGCTTAACAGAGTAAAAATCCCCTCTGAGTCAAAAGATCCCACACTGGTAGATCTTTCCCCATTTTAAAAGTCAGCCTCAACCTTGGGCTCTGTACAAGAAACATACTCCTCTTAGAGTCAAAACCTTACTCATAAGTATTCCCCTAGAGAGTCAGCCACAACCTTGGGCTTTGTACAAGGCAGATAATAGAGTCTCCCCAGTGAGTCCTTCACTATCAAGTAGCCACAACCTTGGGCGTTGTACAAGGCAGATAAAACCACAGTTTCCTGTGTCAAAAGATTCCTAACCTTCAGGATCTTTTCCCCATAGAGTCATCTATACTCAGTTTCCTCAACAGTCAGCCATAACCTTGGGCTTCATACAAGGCACAAAATAGAGTCTTCCCTAGCAAGAGTCAACCACAACCTTGGGCTTCATACAAGGCACAAAATAGAGTCTCCCTAGGTAGAGTCAGCCACAATTATGGGCTTTGTACAGAACACTAAAATAAACCCTTCAATCCATCAAAATAACAACTCTCCAGCTAAGAGTCAGCCTCAATTCTGGGCTTTGTACAGAACACAAATTTCCTTTAGTTTAAGATAATTTCCAGTAGAGTCATCTCCCAAAGTCAATAAAATCAATTAAAAAGCCTCAAGCTTGGGCCTCAAACAAGCCAGCTAAAAATCAAATCTTTCAAACAGTAGATAGACATAGCTTATCTTTATAGAGAGATATTTCTCCTATCTCATCACAAACAAACAATCATTTCAAACAAACAATCATTTCAAAAAAACTAGGGGTGGCAAAACGGGCCGCCCGCCCCGCCTTATGCCCGCCAAAAAACGAGCGGGGCGGGCATGCCCGTCAAGTAAAATGGGCATCAAAGTCATGCCCGCCCCGCCAAGATGGTGGGTTGGCGGGCGGCGGGCTTACCCTCCTATTTTAATTTATATTTTTTTTAATAGATTAATAGACTTTTTTTACATTTTAATTAAACTTTTCACTTATTTTTTATATCAATTTTTTATAAAAGCAACTTTTTAACAAATTTACTTAAAAAAATATTACATATATTTATAAATAAATGTATAAAATAAACCATCAAGAATTGCAATTACTAGAATTAACTAAAAAAAGAGTGAGTTTTGGAGGAGGGGCGGGCTTTGGCGGGCGGCGGACTTTGGTGGGGCGGGTATGGCGGGCGGCGGGTTTTGGCGGGGTGGGATTTGGCGAGCGGCGGGCCTAAAATCCCAACCCAACCCGCCATTTTTTGGCGGGTGCGCGGGCCGACCCCGCGGGCCACGGCCAGTTTTGCCACCCCTAAAACAAACAATCATTTCAAACATTCTCATATTTAGGACTCGTGAAAGGTATGCTCTGGCAACACACCCAGACTTGTACAACTTTCCCTAATTTGGTCGAGAATCTTTCATTCAAGAGACACGTGACTGGCATACTTGATCAACCAAGTAAGGTCCCTCTCTTGAAACGAACTTAGCTTTTCTGTCACTTTTTAATGTTTGTGGTGGAATAGTAGAAATACCTCTCTGTAAAGATGACTTCATGTCTCTTTACTGTAAACAGAGATTTAATTCAAGCTTCAACCTTGAGCTTCAAGCAAGGCACCAAAAACAACTAATTTCCCTAATTAGTTCCCCGAACTACAAAAAGCTCTTACTTCCATTAGGGATATGTAGGCATGAGATTCACAAGGAATCTCAGCGAGCTAATAAAAAAACTAAAAATAGTCAGTATGTCTGTCTTTTAATTCAATTCAATTCTCTCTCCTAACACAAAGAAGAAACTTTCCCAATCATCAGCAACAAACACAAACACATAGACACAGAGAAGGTTCCCGTAGAGTACTACGGATATGTAGGGTGCTTAAAACCTTCCGTATGTATAACCGACCTCCCGGACATCAGAATTTCTAGTCTAGGTGAATCCCCACACTTAGCAAACTCCTAGGGTTTATTTGAGATCTTTTTCCCCTTCCTCCTCGTAGGATAATTAAAAAGTCGTGTGTTATCGTAGGAAGAACTGAAATAAAATTCATTCCGCAACGGGCGCATTCTCCTTCCAAATTCCGCGTGAAGGGTCTAGCGTGTCGTCCTCCCAAGTGATACAGGGAGGTAAAAAAAACGACACCACAGAGGTGAAAGAAGCCGTTTGGTCTTGTGACGGCAATAAAAGTCCCGGGCCTGATGGTTTCACTTTAGATATTTTCAAAGGTAATTAGGATGTGGTCAAAGAAGATGTAGTTAAGTTTGTTTTGGATTTCCATGAGTAGGCAACGATTATGAAAGCTTGCACTTCATCCTTTATTACTCTCATTCCCAAAGTGAAAAATCCTCAATCCTTATCCGAGTATAGGCCGATTTTTTTGGTTGGAAGCTTGTACAATATCATAGCAAAGCTATTAGCGGCGAGGTTGAAAAGGGTCATTGGGAAGCTTGTTTCAAGAAATCAAACGACTTTTATTTCGAGAAGACATATTCTTGATGGATTTCTTGTAGTAAACAAGGTGTTGGATTTAGCAAAAAGAGAGAAAAGAAGTTGTGTTATGTTAAAAGTTGATTTTGAAAAGGCTTACGATCGAGTGAGTTGGAATTTTGTTAGATGCATACTAGTTAGAATGGGATTTGGTGCTAGATGGTATTTTTACTAGATGTATGTTCGTTCTTGTCAATTGAAGTGATACGAGGGATTTCAAGGTTGAGAAAGGTCTTCGTCAAGGAGATCCGTTATCACCTTTTTTGTTCGTTTTGGTTATGTAAGTCCTAACCGGCCTAGTGAAAAAAGAAAAAGAAATAGGTGATTTTTGCGGGTTTAAGATCAATGACAACGAGGAAGTAGATATCCTACAATTCGCATACGATACTATCATTGTGGCGGAGGGAGATTGTTTACCCAGAAATATGGTAAACAATCGCTAGTTTCCTTTTTAAAGGTTACTTTTGCGGAATCAACTAGAATATTCCAGGACTAATTGATTTTCTTTGTTGTTTGTATGAATTCAATTGATACTAAATGCAGTAATAAAGTAACGTAAGTGAATGCACTGAAAGTAACAAATAATTGCACTAAATAGAGACTATAAATTGTAATAAATGCAGTAAATTAGTACTGAAAGTAATGCATAAAACGACGATTGTATAAACTTAAATTGGTACGTATACATACATTCCAAAGTTGCAATCATTACTCATTTTGCACAAAGATTTGAGTTTTTACTTGTGTTCTGTAGAAAATGCGGACCCTAAACTATTCATCTGAAACTTGCTTAAATAGTGAAAACATAATAACTACTACTAACGGTCGACTAATTACTAGCCAACACGTCCTCGACATGCAGCATCTTCGTTTGTGAGACTTCCACGCGTCTTTTAGAAACTGCTGAAAACCGTCTGAAAACTGTCACCTTTGGCTTCTGGTGTCTTCCGACTTCAACTCTACACTTGGCAAAACCCCTAAGTTTTTTACACATTTTAGTCGAATGACCATGGTATGTACACATTTTTAGTCGAAATGATCATGGCAATTATGGCCTTTTAGTCGAACAGTCATTACTAAAAGAACTTCTTAGTCAAACTGTTTTAACTTAGAATGTTTAATAATCTCATATATTTTAGATATTACTTACCATTATTAGCAAGTCGAAATCTTAGGGTAACAGACATACCGCTAATTTATGGAGTATGAAAACCATTCTTAAGGGTTTTGAGCTAATGTTGGGATTGAGGATAAACTTCCATAAAAGTAATCTTTATGGGATTAATGTGGGAGATTGGTATTTAGATGCGGCACCGGCTTTTCTTGCTTGCAAAGTGGGAAGTTTTCCATTCACGTTTCTTGGTGTAAAAGTGGGAGACAATCCAAGGAAACTCTCAATGTGGAAAGATCTAATTAATCTTTTGAGGAAGAAGTTAACTGTGTGGAGAGGTGTGAATCTCAATGTAGCAGGTCGAGTTGTGTTGATTAATGCGATGCTAAATACCATTCCTATTTATTTTTTGTCCTTCTACAAGGCACCTTCGAATGTTCTCAATGAGATTAGATCAATTCAAAGTAAATTTCTTTGGAGTGAGGGGATCATAAAAGGTCAATTCATTGGGTGATTTGGGATACCGTGTGCAAATCTAGAGAGGAAGGAGGATTAGGTGTCAAGAATGTGGAAATAATGAACGCAGCTTTGATTAGCAATTGGAAGTGGAGGATTTTAACGGATAATGAGGCGATTTGGCGAAGTATTCTAAAATCAAGATATGGTAATTTGAAGTTGAAAGTCCTTATTGGTGATTGTTCTGTGGTGGAGAAGAGAGATTTTATTTCGTGGAGAGATATGCTCATTTTTGATAATTATGAGTTACTGGTTAATAATCATTTTGTAGGTTCAGTGGATTCTAGTGCGGGGAACGGGGCTGCTATACCATTTTGGTATGCTGTCTGGGCGGTACAGTAGCCTTTAAAGGATGCCTATCCCGAATTGTTTCAGTTAGCGGAAAATCATCTGTTGTCAGTTAATATTGCGGGTTGTTTTAATGGCAATGGCTAGGAATGGAGCGAACAGAATTTCATCGGTACTGGCATCACTGAAACACATTTTATGTGGCTTGAATTGTGCTCTTTACTGCAGCATGTACAGCCGCAAGCTTATGCTGTGGATTCCTTTTCTTGGAGGCCTAATGAGGACGGTAATTTCTCCGTTAAATCATGCTATGAAAGATTCAAAATCAACCTGTCCGGACCACCTCTAAAATCGGGTTTGGTGAAAGCAATCAATAACATTTTAAAGGTAAAAGCTCCATCTAAAATTCTGTTTTTTTAGTTGGCGTTTCGTTCATAATAGAATAGCTACAAAAGATTGTTGCACCCCAATTTTTGACCACTGAGATCCCACTATAGCCTAAACATTAGGATCATCATTGTTATCATAATCATCATGCATTTATCATTCATTAACCCAAAAATACAAAAATTGTTGTTTGTTGCTTGCGTCCCAAGACAGGAGACTGCTCAGGAGGAAGCTAAGAAAATTTGAGTTTTGAGGCCCACAAATAAATTCAACATTCTTCTATGATTCAAGGGGCTCTCTAATCAATACCAAGATCCAAGGACGGGTCAATGCAAGAACAATCACCTTCAAGTTCATCAGAAGCTCAAATTAGGGTTTAGACCTAATTTCACTAGAGGATTGACTTTTAATCAGGAGATGGTTCCAAGACTCAAAATATGATTCAAGGACATCCAAATCAACACTATAGTCCTTCCATATCATTCATTTGAAAAGGAGAGCTAGATTCATTTGGAAATCACAAAATTGCAGTTCATTTGGAAAAAGTCAACTGTGCAAGTCAACCTTTGACTTTTGAGAAAAATAGATAACTGTGGACTTTTAAGGATCCAAATCATCATCATATGGATATTCAAGACATTTGGTTAAAGAAAATTCAAAGAATTCATCAAGAATAAAAAAGTCAACAAAAAGTCAAATTAGGGTTTTTAAGTGTATTTTGACCTAATTCATGGATCTCAAAATTTTGCTTACACACTCAAAAATCTCCCAACATTAAAGTTGTAGATCTTGGCAAAACAAACAACTTATCACATTGAAACTTTTTTGCAAAAAATGATTATTTTGAGAGATATGGAATTAAGAAGATAATTTTCAAAAGACTTGGAGAAATTTTCAAGTGTTTTACTTGGATTTTTTCTTAACTTTATGGCCATTTTTCTCAATGATCCAAAAAGATTTTTGAGGAAACTTTTAAATAGTGAATTGAAGTATGTAGCTAGGGCTTTCTAAAGAGCTAAGTAGCATGAAAATACATTGCTTCATTCATGAGATATGATTTTGTGAAGAAGGCACCATGAACACTTGAATACAAGAATGAAGATGAATAAGTTATGAAGCAAAATCATTTTTAAATGAAAGATTCCTTTCTTGCAGCTCCTATAACTTGTGGGCTACTCGGCCATAAACGGGCTTTTTTTAATAAAAAAATTTAAAATAAAAAATCCATTATATTTATTATAATTTAAATAAAAAATTATATTATTTTAACCCTAATACATTTTTAAGTACTATATCATCTTTTATAAATACTATAATGTGTTTTTAAATACATTACATGTTTAAATTGTAGAAAATAATACTCAAATATTTAATATAAGAGAAACTAATAGAATACGAGAAAATAATGTTGATTATATTAATGTATAATATTTAATATAAGAGAAACTAATAGAATACGAGAAAATAATGTTGATTATATTAATGTATAATATTTAAAGAAGAAAGATTGAATATAATAGAAACAAAATTTAGTGAAGTGAGAAAAATCAATATTTTATTTGGAAGAGACACAATATAAAAACTAATACAATTTTTTAAAATTTATACTTGTATGGGCCTCATGGGCTACCCATAGCCCATATGGGCTAGCCCTAATGGACAGCGGTCTTTTTAGGGCTGGGCTAAAAAAACCCTTAAAAATATGGACTCTAATTTGAAGGCCCAAATCCTATGATTTTTCGGGCCGGGCGGGCCGGCCGTTATGGGCTAGCCCATTCTGACAGCTCTAAATAATACTATATCATTCTTCTCCGAAAGATATAATGGCAGCAAACCCTTAAATGGATAATCTATTTGAAGATTATTATAACTAATTTTAAGGAATTGAGTCCAAGAGTCTTTCACTCCAAATTCATTCTTTTGCCATATAATAAAATGAGTTTGCTCGAAATCATGACAAAAACAAAGACAATCATTTAACGCACATAGATTTGGATTGATAATTGTCACTTCATTAAAAGCAGTATAGTTGTAATATGTCAACCAATAAACACTACCACGCACATACACAGAACCCATCGGGCAATTAGGAGCCATAGGAGGATTTGGAATATCTCTCCAAGCATTTTCTTGCAAGCTGAAAACATTAACATGTTTTTTGTGTTACCACCACCACCTTATATTTGTTGTTTGATTTATCATAACCAAATATGAAATTAAAAGGATAATTAGATACGAAAGAGAACCTAATCTTTGTGACATTGTCCTGGTGGCTGTGTCTAAAAGAGAAACCACGTCTATATTCCCATTGATGTTACAAAAGCCTAACAAACAATGCAATCATCGTAGCAACCAATTACACGATATACGTTTTCATCTTTCAATTTCAGATGATAGCAAGGATCCTTGGGATGGTTGATAATTGTTAAATTTGATAATATACTTATCTTTTAATAACATGTCATTGTGAAACGTAAGAAAATATCATATAACAATATAAGTGGAATATACATATTTTAAATTTAAGTTCGAAAATATTTTTCATTAGAGTGTTATTGTGAAACATAAGAAAATATAATAGTTCTATTAGTGTGGAACATATATGAGTAAAATATTATTAAAAAGTAAATAAATTTTTTATTTTGAGTTCAAAATCATAAAAATATATAAAATTGCTTGAATTTAAGATGTAAAAATTATTTAAGTTAAAATACAGAATCAAAATTAAGCATAAATAATATTCTAAATGCAGGATTGCTACAGTTTTGAATTCATTCTATTTTTGAGTAAAAAAACCATTCTATTTTTCTGTGGGTGTAATTAGGGTTCGACTTTGTAGCTCCAAATTTTATATACTCGTACATGAATCTCATCCCAACATGTCACCGTCGCTCGCCGGTATATCTCCCGGAAGAACTTATTGCCGAAGTGCTTTCGATTCTTCCCGTCAAATCACTCCTGCAACTGAGATGTGTCAGTAAGTCATGGAAGTCACTCATCTCCAATCCCATCTTTGTCAAACAACACCTTAATCGATCTACACGGAATGCCAACCTCACACTTGTCTCTTCTTTCTTGAATGAGGGTGTGGCAGCTTTTTGTTTGTTGGAGAAACCTCCAATCACTGTCAATCTTTCCTATGATCCTTATCATCAATTGAAAGATAAGGATCACACGTTTGTAATTGGTTCCTGCAATGGATTGATATGTTTCTTAGGTCTTTCTTTCTTCAATGAGCATACAGAGATGCGTCTTCGTGTTTGGAATCCCGCCACCCGGGCAATATCAGAAAAATTAGGGTTTTCCAGCTATGACAACGCAAGTCATCCTCCTACTTTGATATTTGGTTATGATGATTCAACCGGCACTTATAAGGTGGCCTATTTCATATCTCATACAACACAGGTAAGAGTTTTTAGTTTGGGCCATAATGTTTGGAGAAATATTCAAAATTCTCCTCTGGATCATGATTGCATAATGAACGTTGTGCAATTGAGTGGTAGCTTCATTTGGTTGGCAAATCATAATTATATCGGTAAAAAAATTGTGATTGTTTCTCTTAATTTAGGCACCGAAATACACACTCAATTGTTGCCTCCTCCGAGTTTTGATGATGAGCCAATTATTAATCCAAATCTAAGTGTGTTAAAGGATTGTCTTTGTTTTTCTCATGATTTCAATCAAACTCATTTTGTTATATGGCAAATGAAGGAATTTGGAGTGGAAGACTCTTGGACTCAATTCCTTAAAATTAGTTATCGTAATAATCTTCAAATAGATTGTCCATTTAATGAATTCCGCCATAATTTGTTGCCACTATGCCTTTTGGAGAAGAATGATACACTGTTATTGACAGACGCATATCAACGTCATATAATTCTCTATAATTGGAGGGATAATAGAGTTAAAAGAATCAATCAATCTTGGCCGTTCCATAATTATGTTGAAAGTTTGGTTTGGTATTGTTGAAAGTTAGTCTCCTACATGATTTATTTACTTTTTTTGAATTTGGATATT